>NC_056743.1:1316348263-1316648263 GCF_019279795.1 Protopterus annectens | reverse complement strand
ACCGACTTAGATGAGTCGGAGGGATCCCCAAGATCCCCCTCTGAGGATGTCTCCTTTTCAGACATCCTAGAACTCCTTAAACAGAGGGGAAACTGGCCCTCCAATAATCCCTCTGAGGATGAGTCGGTATACCTGGAGGCGTTTGGATCTCGGCCCTCCACCTCCTGGGTGTCTCCGCCTTTCGACCCCTTATGCAGGTCATCACTCGAAAGGCTTGGGCTGCTCCTGACTCTGTAGAGCCAGTTCCTAGGAGGCCTTCTAAATTTATTACTGCCCCTTTGGACAAGCAATTTCTCACGAAAGGTGTCCCTGCTGATGCCATGGTGGTGGCGGCTTCCACTAAGAAGGAACTTGCAGATCCTTCCGTACCTGTCCATCCTCCTAATAAGGACTCTAGGACCATGGATAGGTATGGTAAGCGGATGTTCTCTTCAGCGACCTTTGCTATGCACTCGCTGAACTACTTATGTCACTTCACCAGACTCCAAAGGGATATCCTTAAGGAGCTAGGTGAAGTAGTACAGGATCCCACAGCTGCAGGGGCTCAAGAAAAAATTGCTTCGCAGCTAGGAACCTTTAATTCTATTGTTAACTCCTCCATGCGACTGATATCATATGCAGCTGATGGAGTGAGTAGGGCCGCAGGTACAGGTGTGGCTCTTAGACGCCAAGCCTGGATGCGGCTCTGTAATTTTGCCGATCCCTTTAAGGCGTCCTTCACAAACTCTCCCTTTGATGGGTCAGCTTTGTTTGGTCCTCAAGTGAAGGAATCCTTGACCAGGTGTGAGCAGGACGGCAAGACTCTTTCTGCCGTAGGGGTCCGTTTTTCCACCCCTTCTAGACCTTACCCTAAAGGACAGAAGGGTGGCAAAATGTGGTTCCGCAAATCCCAAGGAGTCACGCCGGATTCACGTGGTCAATTTACCCCTAGAGGCAGAGGGGGTAACAATAACAGACGCTCTAGAGGCAGAGGGGTCCACAAAACCAGGGAAGCAGAGAGCCTCTCTCTGACAAGCCCTTTCAGCATCCCTGAGATGTTGCCCGACTGTCCATCCTTGGAGGCAGTCGGGGGAAGACTATCGCTGTACCCAGAAGCCTGGCTTTCCCTAACTCAAGACAGATGGGTACAGTCGATCATATCCGAGGGTTACAAAATTCCTTTCGAGGAAACTCCCCTTTCTCACTCAAATTCCCTTCAAGATGTTCCACCCAGTCTAAGGGATATTGCAGAGTTAGAAGTTTTAAAACTTCTGCAAAAAAGAGATATTCAACCAGTTACAACAGATCATTCAGAGCCCGGAATCTACTCAAGATTCTTTTTGGTCCCCAAAAAGACGGGAGACTGGAGACCAATATTGGATCTCAGCAGACTCAACAAGTCTGTGAGAAAGACAAGATTCCGAATGGTCACACTTCAGTCAATTCTGCCCTTCTTACAGAAGGACAACTGGATGTGCTCAATAGATCTTCAGGATGCGTACTATCACATAAAAATTCACAGACGCTCCAGAAGGATTCTCCGCTTTCGGCTGGGGTCCAGTCATTTCCAATTCAGAGCCCTGCCCTTTGGTCTCACTACAGCCCCCAGAGTGTTCACCAAATGTATGGCAGTGGTCACGGCTCACCTGAGACATCAAGGATTCCAGGTGTTTCCGTATCTTGATGACTGGCTCCTTTCAGCCACCACCAGGCATCAGCTTCTTCAAGCCAGGGATTATACAATAAATCTTTGCTCTCAATTGGGCATCTCGATCAACTCCGCAAAATCCTCCTTATTGCCCTGCCAGTCTATTACTTTCATAGGCGCAAACTTAAACACTGTTCGGATGTCAGCTACCCTTACAGATCAAAGAATCTCAGACATTCAAAGTCACGTCAGGATCATTCTAGCCAGCAAGAAAGTACAGGCCAGAATGGTTCTAAAGGTGTTGGGCCTCATGGCTGCGGCCATTACCCTTCTTCCCCTGGCTTGCTTCTATATGCGCCTTCTTCAGTGGATGTTGTTCACTCAGTGGTCTTACCAACAACTTCCAATGTGTCACCAAATACTGGTGACACAGATTTGCAAGAATCATCTTGCTTGGTGGATCACTTCTCCCCAAATTCACCAAGGCAGACCCTTTGTACCCCCATCCCCGGTAGCCACTGTCACCACGGATGCCTCCCTGATCGGGTGGGGGGGCATTATCAGGGCAGGATGGTTCATGGGACGTGGCAAACTTTCGAATACCACCTGCACATAAATGTCCTAGAGATGAGAGCAGTGCTTTTAACGTTGCAAGCCCTCAACGACTTTCTTCCCTTGGGGACAATTGCAGTCCACACAGACAACATGTCTGTAGTTTGGTATATCAACAAACAGGGCGGAACCAAGTCCTACCCCTTGTGTCGAGAAGCGCTCAGACTTTGGCAATGGGCGATCTCCTCTCATCGGTTTCTGGTAGCAACGCACATCCCTGGGAAAACCAACATTTTAGCGGACAGATTGAGCAGAGCTATTCTCATGCCTCACGAGTGGTCTCTCAAACAATCTATAGTGGAAGAGATTTTTCTGGAATGGGGTCGCCCATGTTGCGATCTTTTTGCTACTCCCCAAAACAGCAAATGCCCAGACTTTTCTCTCTCTTCCCACTGCCAGGCCATCCCCCCAGAGACGCTCTGACCCAGGATTGGCCCCAGGGACTTCTTTATGCTTTTCCTCCCTTTCCTCTGATCCCTCAAGTTATCCAGAAAGCAACCGTTTTGAGAGCCAAATTGATTCTCATTGCTCCTTATTGGCCTCGACAAATTTGGTTTCCGTTCCTCCATCATCACCTTTTGGTGCAGCCGTGGCATCTGGACCCAGTGCCAGATCTTCTGATTCACCAATCCGGTCAGCTGCACCGGTCTATCCCTTCTCTCAACCTCACAGCATGGTTGCTCCACTTTCTTCCTTAGCCAGGCTTCCTATGATCTCTAACCCTGTTAGAGACATCATAGTAGCTTCCTTAAAATCCTCTACTAGGAGGATTTATACTAGCAAATGGAAACGTTTTTCTTATTGGGCTAAAGCCAAGAATATTGATCCCTTCACTGCTCCAGTTCAAGCAGTTTTGGATTTCTTAGCGGAGATTTTTCACGCGGGCTCCTCTTCTTCCACAGTCAAAGTTCAGTTGGCTGCTATCTCGAACTTTCATGTCGGGTTCGCAGATCACAACATTATGTCCCACAGGCTTTGTAGAGCCTTCTTGAAAGGAATTTTCCTCCTGAAGCCTCCAGTCAGGAGTCCTCCTCCTCAATGGGACCTAAATTTAGTGCTGACATCCTTGATTCTTCCTCCCTTCGAGCCAGTTGTTTCTTGTTCTCTGAAATTTCTTTCATGGAAAACTTTATTTCTGGTTGCTATTACATCGGCTAGGAGGGTGCCTGAACTTCATGCTCTATCTGTTCGCCCTATTTGGTCTTCCACAAAGACAGAGTATCATTGAGAACTAATCCGACCTTTTTGCCTAAGGTCGCCTCAAAGACTAATTTGAATCAAGCTATTGATCTCCCTGTATTTTTCCAAACTATTCAAACAGATCGAACAAAATTACATTATCTTGATGTCCATCGCCAACTGAGATATTATTTGGACAGAACAAAACAATTCAGGAAATCCGATCAACTCTTTGTTTCCTATGCTGATAACAAGAAAGGCCTTCCTGTCTCAAAAGTGACCTTGTCTAGATGGCTTTCTTCTGTCATATCTGAAATTTATCAGCTCAGGGGAAAACAGCTATGCTCGAAACCTAAAGCACATTCAACCAGAAGCTTAGCTAATTCCACAGCCTTTCAAGCTAGACTTCCATTAGACACTATTTGTGCAGCAGCCACTTGGGCCACTCCTCATACATTTGTTTCCCATTACAAATTGGATTTGGCCTCCAGGGTCAGAGCCAGTTTTGGCTCTACAGTTCTCAAGAGTCTGTTCCATTGAGCCACCCAGGATAGAGGTGCTAGGGACGCGGTCCCATCAAGCAAGAATGAAGGCGAGATTGACAACTTAACATTGAGAAGTTATGTACCTACCATAACGTTCCATGTTAGTTGTCTTCTCTCGCCTTCTTTCTTGCGACCCTCCCTCCTTCCCCCAGGCCTGGACAGACCTTTCTACAAGGAATTATACTTCTGAAGACCATACAGAGCTGGTCCTTCTACCATCCTTCAGTTTTTTTTCTCTCCTTCTTTCTTCCTTTGGGAAGTTACTATGCTAGGTGCTATTGCCCTTTTGTCATCAGACGAGATCTGGGTACTTACCGCCTTGCATCATGGGATATGGGGCTGCCTCAAGCTGGTAAAAGTGACTCTCAAGCTTAGCAAGTGCCGAGTTGGAGCCGAGGATCGGCTCCGAACCCATCAAGCAAGAAAGAAGGCGAGAGAAGACAACTAACATGGAACGTTATGGTAGGTACATAACTTCTCATTTTCTGTTTCCTGTTCATTTGTTTTTGTTTTGTAGTTAGATCATTGAATCGGAGTCTGTACTTCAGTGTGACTTTACATCTTCCAGTGTTCTGTCATTGGTAGAATGATCGCCTATTTTGAAGGGGAACCTAGAGTTTTGTTGAGTCCAGTTTCACTGAATCCACTGTTTAAAAAAAATAAAAAATAAAAACAGAATGTCAGGAGTGTTTTCTTTGACTTGGGCTTTCTTTGTTTTTCTAGCAAACAAATAATAGATAGCTTAAGAATGGCTAAAATTCCAAGCCACAGAAAGAAAATAACCAAAGCACTGCAACACACACAGCTGAAGGAATACCATAAGATAATAAGAAGACAACTTTTGTAAATATAAAAATATAAAGACATGCTTTTGCATTATTGTGCTTCCACAGGTATTTTAAAAATTCATCCATTACTGAGCAGCTCTTCTTATATCATATAATCACATATCACATGACCAAAACGATGTACGTTTATCATATAAAAACACAAATGCAGTATTTGGTGTTTAATTCTGTTTTTCGATGTTTCAGAGCATCGATCATCTGCGCTCAATCTTCTGATCAACATTTTGAAACTTCAGTCATATAAATTAGAGCTTCTTTTGTATATATAGATTTTATTTTCAGTGCTTGTGTTTAGTAGATGGCTACTGGATATTTGTTGGTGTTTTTAACTGTAAATTCAGTTCATGTTGCAGTTTGTTACAACAAATTGCTGCAGATGGGACATGGGCATGGAGTTTAGACTGTCCATTGCTTGTCCTTTCCCACTGTTTTGTGACCAGTAAATAAATTGGTGGTGTGGCAGGGTACTGTAGGACTTTCCTCCCTGTAAACACAGTTTTACATTTTTTTGTTTGCGCTATTTGTTTTTTTTTTTTAAGTTTGTGTGTGCATTTAGTCTATTTCTTCTTTAGAAGTATCACTAAATGCATTGTGTAAACTTGTTATTAATATGTGGTTATTGGCATTTGCCTGATTTTCTTGTGGGGATGTAGAACTTTTGGCCGAGTCCTGCGTTCTCCACAAACATTACTACATCGTTTTCCAATTGTTTGCCACAAGTTGTTGTGGATACTATAAACTTTGGAGTATAGTACGCTGTTTTGTGATTTCTTACAGCATCGCTTTATTTATTTTTTGTTAACCAGATTAGTTTCACTGAAGGGAAACTAGGGTGGAAAATCTCCGCAAAAACAAATATAAGAACCGTTTCAGAGAAGTCTTTATTTTCATTTAACTACGCTAGAACATTGATCCCAATGGACCATTCTGAGGCCCACCCCAGGAGAGACAGCAATAAACTGAAGATAAAGCTGACAGTTTCAAATAGATGTATGCATAACAATGAATAGTGAGACATTTTACAAGAAAGAAATCAAAACTTTAAAAATGAAGCTGTAAGTAAAAGAACAACTATAACTGAAGAAACCACTATCAACAGCCAAACAGTAAGGAAACTCGCATAACTCTTGCAGAGTATGCTGCAGTTTGGTTTGCTATATACAATAAGGTGTATGGGGGAGAGCATGTAGAAGGGGGGAAATGTTAATGATGCTTGGAAGGAGGGAGTGGTGGAGACTTTGGTAGAGTAATGGAGAGGTTAGGAAGAGGAATGAATTTAGGTTATGCTGTATTATGTAACACTTACAGAAGTCTTCATCAGTTAAATATTTTTAAGTTGGCTGTGGAAGGCTTGATAGGAGAGGAATGAACATTTCTGTATTGGGAGGGATTCCCAAGTTTGAGGAGCTAGTATTGAGGAACTATGGTCATTACTGTGATGTCTGTTTCTAGGGTAAGTAAGGGGGGGTCATGGAATTGTGAGTTGTAGGTGATATCTTTAGTCTGCTGCCAAAAAGGGAAGGTATGTAGGTTTAAGAGTCTGTATGTGAAAGAGGCTAGGGGTAGGGTGCACCTTAGTTTAAGTGGAAGCCATTTTCCCTTTTGAAGGTAATTTTAATGATGTCTTCCAGAGACTAGGGAGATGAACTTATAGATACAATTAACTGAATTTGGAGAGATCTCATATTTTTCGTTTGGCTGGCTGCAGGTCTCTTAAAACTTACTTTTTGATACTGCTTATGAAGATGTGGGATGGGTTGTGATGACTGTTTTTTTGTCAATTAAATGTTTTCGTGTAATTTTATTATTTTACTATTGTTATACATTATTGTTTTATTTATAGGACACCTAAATTAAAGTTGAAGTTTCTTTAAAGCATTGGCTGTGATTTGGAGGCCACATTTCTAGTTGTGTTATCAGAATTCCTTTGCCTATGGCTGTTCTTGTAGCAGGGCAGAGGAATTGGGAAGTCTTTTTGCACCAGAAAAGTAGGAAATTCACTTTTGATTTGGTTGTAGTTATGATGTTAAAAGTTTAGATATTGGTCATGCCAGATTTTGAGGTATTTAAAGTGAATGGTTTCTAAAGGTACTTGTTTGCTAAGTTGAAGAGACCATTGACTGGGGTCAATGGCATAAATAATCAGAGGTCTTGTCTTGTTGGTATTGAGTACCCATTTATTTTTGAGTAGTCAGCAAGGAGGAATTTGAGCTGTGGGAGGTTCAAGGACAGCTGATTAATAAACAGGGAGAAAGTGTGAAGGAATAACATTGATCTTTATGATACTCCTTTAGTTAGGGATGATGAAGGAGAAGAGGAAGATCCAGTTTGGATTTTAGTTCCTGAACCATGGAAGATGATTGTGGCTGATTCCACCTGAAGTAAAGGTGTCTAATAGACAGTAATGGTTCACCATGTCAAAGGCTTTTGTTAGGATGATAAATCTGTTAAAGTCCCTTGTCCATGTTCATGATGATATCTGTGAGGGTATGTAGGACTGTCCTGTATTGTGGCCAGCCCAGAAGCCATGCTAATGTGGGGAGACCGCTCTCTATTTTTAGGGATGCTGTGTAAGTTGGGTGAAGACTATTTTTTTTTAGAGATTTTACCTAGGGTGAGTAGTATTGAAATTGGCCTAAATTAATTTGTTTTGTCAGGTTTAGGTTGCTTAGATGTGGGTTTTACTATTGCTTCACTAGTGGCTTTCTATCTTTAGATTGTGACCTATTACTTCGATTTGTAGTTGATCATACAGAAAGAGCCAAACATGTATATTGGCAATTCTCCGAAATATCAGCAAGATGAAAATATAAATAAAAGGTGTAATACATAGGAGAGCATCCTGCAGAGTGAGCAGCACAGGTAAGGATAAAGTATATAACTACAGCAATAATTTGGCAGCTGCTTGTTAGCTAAGTGGCCAGCACTGCGTATGAAAGGCAGTTTTTTAGGACTTTTGCCATGCCATCCCATCCCATCCAGTATAATGATTGCTGTTTATTTAGTTCATTATGTATTGTATTTCATTGATCAAAAGTTGATCATACAGACGTTCACAAAGTAATGTGCTTCAATCTAAAGTTAGGAATCCCTTAACTAGTAGGAAGTATCAGTTAAGTCCCTGTAAGACGTGAAGTTAAATAATAGAGGAATGTTTATAAGACTGACACTCAGTGGATCCCAGGTGTCCTAAGAAGTATAGCACAAGGTTGAGAATGCTAATCCACCAAAGCATTACATTTGCATTGCTGTAGCAGACATTGGGTTTGGCCAGAAACGTGCACATGCTGAGTAGACTTGCATTGTGGAAGCTCTGTGCTTCCACAGGGAAATGAGATAGTAGGGAAATATGAAAAATCAGCTGCCTGGATAGTGCTGTTTGCAATGCCAGATGCAACTGGTATCTTAGGGAAAACTGATGATTGGCAGCCAACAGGAAGAAAAAGCATCCCCACCAAAAAATTCTGAAGCAATCTACTGGGATATCACTGCGAAAGTGTATATGCTGTTTTTTTTTATAGCCATCTTACAAATTATTATTAATTTATTTGCATTTGTTAACTGGGACAGAGCACCAATCCACATGAACCATTTTTTAGACACTGCTCAGGAGCACTGTCTTGTTAAATGACTTGCTAAGAGTCGCACAGTAAGCAGATGACAATTGAGGGAATCATCTTAAGTGGCAAATGCATTCCTTTTGATAACTGGGCCCTTGATTTGTGACAGAGTTGTCAGGGCAATAAGGCATAGGTGATATCTTGTACAACATTTGTGCTCCTGTACGTGTTTGAAATATTTGACTGATGATACACCTCTTTGCTTTGATATTGTAGTGATTTGCCTGAAACTCTTTTATTGCTTGTTACTCTTTGTCCTAGCCAGCAGAAGAGAAGGAGCAGTTACTACAAAACGAAGAGTACAGAGAGACCATGTCAGAATCCACCTTCATGTATTTGACACTGGATTTGCCCACAGCTCCACTGTACAAGGATGAGAAGGAGCAACTTATTATCCCTCAAGTTCCCCTCTTTAATATCCTGGCCAAGTTTAATGGCATTACAGAAAAGGTAACAAAAAATGGTGTTAAACTCAGTGCAGGTTTAACATGGATTGAAATTAGCATGTAATTATTCTTTAATGATTAGGCATTGTTTTTTTAGAACTTTTATTAGGAAATGTATAATTTAAGTTGAAAATTAACAGTTTGTACTTCCATATATGTACTTAATTTACTCCCAAATGCATTACAGGTAAATGTATTTTGGGAAGAAATGCTCTGCTTAATCAGCTTATGGATACTCTTCTTGACTACTGACGAGTAGTTTTTGGTGTTTGTGGATGAGAGACATATTTTTAAGATCAAATAATTAAATTTTACTCTTATAGAACTGATAAGACGATAATTGTCATATTTTCATGATTACAGGTATTGGAGAAAAAATTTACTTTGGGTCCAATGCACAGTTCCATTTTCACTAATAATGCTTCTTTTCTCAAATATTTTTAAAGCAGTGTCTTCAAAACTAGTAACAAACTCCGTTCATTAACAGGTATCTAGGTGAATAAAGTTACTGTAGCTTAAAATTGTGTTCTTTTTGCGTTCTTCACTTTGTATACCTCATCATTGACTACACTGATCCTTTGCACAGGCATATATTCACTCTTATTGGGTCATGTTCTGAAAAACATTTCTGTCAAAGATACGGTTGCTGTTTGTACTGCAAATACTGCTAAGTGTGGCAGATATTCAGTGTAAGCCTGTGTAATTTGGGTTACAGCTCTTTTTAATGGAGAGTGGTTCTTCAGTTAGAAGTTTTCTAAGCAGTAGTTAGAACAGTTAGCCTGCCTTTCATTGCTTGGCAGAGTGCATTAGTTTAGCTTTCACAATGCACAAGGTAGTTCTAGAACTGACTGGAGTAAGTTGTTTAGTCTATTGCAGAACTCCTGTCTGGCAGACCTGAAAATAAATAATGTTGACAATGATTTTATTGGCAGTGGATGAGCAACCTGTACCTTTATAAGCTTTTAATTTTTATTAATTGGGATAGTTTTCTGAGGATACCCCATTGTTGTTGAGGTATAGGGAGAAAAGCTCCTTTTACGTACAATACGGTTTGTTTGGGCAAGAAGAATGTTGCATACAGTCACAAGTGCTTAACTATTGTAAACAGCATACTATCAAGTCATAAAGCAACATTGCAGAACATTATATTGTCAGCAGCAATATGTACAGAGTAGCACTTTATGCAGTACAAGGGCACCAACACTATGTAATACATTGAGAATTCTTTGGCTGGACCCCGTAAATGAAGGACTCTGGTCCATTGCAAAGTGTAGTGGATGATGACCAAGTCATTTATATACTTGACCCCAGCTGAGATATGGTTCTTTTTTTTTTTCCTTTGGGGGCACAGTGCGTGTGGAGCCAGGTCTCTCTCTCTGCCATTCTGTCTCTGTCTTTCTCACCCAGCTGAGATATGGCTCTTTTTTTTTTCTTTTGGGGCACAGAGAGTGTGGAGCCAGGTATCTCTTTCTCTCTGCCATTCTGTCTGTGTTGTCTTTCTCACTCTGCCTCTCTCTCTCTGACCCCCCCCCCCCATTGGTTGGCTATCTCACCCAGGCTTCATTCATACAACATTTACTAGACTACACAAATGTCATGATTCTCTTCCTGGACTGCTTGTTTTTTTTTTTTTTTTTTTTACAGTAAATGAAGTCTGATTTGATCCCTTTAGTGAAAAGTATTTCCTGGAACCCTGCTGGAATCCATTTGGGGGAAAAAGTATTGTTGACTGAATAGTTTCCTATAAATGTGCTGTGGCCTAAAGGCCTTATTAAAGCATGGACTCCACATTTAATGAATACACTTTTGTTACCCAAACAGTTATTCAAATTTACTTTAAATGTTTGTAAAGATGAACTCTTCCTGATACCCGATAGTTTTTTCCATGATCTAACTAGGGATTGTGTAATAAACCGTCTTCCTTTAGTGACTCTGTTAAGTTATAACTAATATTATACCTCAAATGTGAATCGGTAATAAATGTTTCTATATTTAATATTATTTGTAATTCGTTATCTTGCATTGCTCTTTAAGCAAACCATAGCCTGTCCCAGAACCCTAAATGTATACAAAATGCACTTGTAACTGTTCTGATTGATCATGATATGGAAGTTCCTTAAGCTCAGTTATCCCCTTTGTAAATTTTCTTTGTACACAACAGTAGGTCGTATATGCACAGAATATTGAATTATATTCTGAAACTGGCATGATGCAACTGAGAAATAGCTGCTTTAATACATGTAATGACCTAGTTGATATATTCCTAAAAAAACAGTGCTAATGCTTGCAAAGCTTTATTCCTGACATTATGTGCAGTCAAAAGATAATAAAATATTGCACATAAGATTGCCAAAGTGTTTGTATTTATTGACCATTTTTATCTGTTAATCAGTTCATAAACAAAAGCCCACTCTTGCCAACATTAATGTTCATACCTAAATTACTCATCCACAGATTAAGTTGATTTAAATAGTCATTTAATAATAAGTAATTAGTATATGATAAGTCTCCCCCATGTTAATATTGTCCGTATATTTAAAAATTCAGAAATATTTAACTGTAGGAAGAAAAGTATATGCATAATTTAAAAAGTATAGGTCTAAGTACAGACCCCAGTGGGATCACCCTTATTATCAAACCAATCTGAATATTCTCCCAGTGTTTTAACGCTTTGTTTCATGCCGTTAAGTGCATTGTTAATCCAGTATACAATAAAAGGGTTCATTTTTAATTTATTCATAGGTGTATTTATTTCATTTTTTGGGACACTATCAAAGGCTTTAGACAGATCAACATTAACACCACCAACCTTGACACCTTTGTCAGTATCTCTACTGAAAATTGATAAAGCTCAAATAGTTTTGTTGCAGTGGATCTTTGCTTTAATAAAGCCATGTTGATGCATGTCAGTATTAATGCCCAAAATTACCTTGGTTTTCTAGCAAATGTAGCAGACATCGGTCTCTCTAAGCATTTACCAAATATCATTGTTAAAACCTATTGATTGGTAGATGTTCTTAGTGTTTCACTGTTGCAGTCATTACATTTGGGTAATTTGCTGACAGGTTGCCCTCAGTCAGCCAGATTAACAAAGTCTTGGGTCCTGCGTCGATTGCTGTCCCTTCTTCCATGATGTCAGGTCGTCAGGGGTGTAAAACATGCATCCAACGCCATTACACCAGTCTTTCTTGCTGTGCGGTGCCCGAAGCAGAAGCAGTTCGCAAGTGCCGATCAGCCGACTCCTGAAATATTCGTTTTCGAGTTTCAGACCCAAAGTCTTCAACTTAAAGCTAAGTACCCCATTGGGGAAAGTTTTTCTTGCTCCTTACCGATGTCAGTAAAAGTTAATAATTGCATTACTTGTGGAAAGCAAATACCTCACAAAGATTTTCATTCTTACTGTATTCCTTGCCTAGGCCCTGACCATGACGTACCTTGCTGTCGGTTTTGTGCTTTATTTAATCAGCGCACTATCTGTCATCGGTACATTTTTGCCTCTTACGTATTTCGGTTCTCTGTTTAATTATCCAGAAATGTCGGTTAGCCATCCGACTACCGGGATTCCGAAAAAACGCAAAGATAAAGACAGAGACAGGCTGCCAAGGTCCAAAACTGCCGACGACGCTTCTCCTAAGCCAGTCGCCAGTTCACCGGTACTCAGTGAGGCACTTTCGCCGCCCCTGATACCCACTACTTCTGATTCACAGGCCTCTACTGAGACCCATTCGGAGTCCGGTATGCCGCGAGATGCTTCACTTATGGAAACCACGGATGTCTCTACCTTGGATGGGTCCGGAGCCGCTGTGCAGGCACTGGCTTCTGAGGGTGTATTCAGGCCTACAGACTTGCATATTAAACCGACTCCACCTTCATTACTAAGGCCTAAATCTCGATCTATGTCTAAAAAACCAACACCCAGGCCACATGTTCAGGCCCCGTATGCCTAAAAAACAAATGATCAAAATGGCTGAAGATCTAATTACTCTAATCAGGGGTAGTCAAACCCCCCCCCAGGAGGCCTAGGACTGAGCTTGATTTTGAGTCTTCTGATCAGATTTCTGTTTCTTCGGACTCTTCTAATGACCTGGATTTGTCCATACCTACTTATGAGGATTCTGATGCAGTGGATTCCATTCCCTCTGCTTCCCCTCCTGAGGATTTTTTTTTTTTGGGGGGAAACTTTACATACCTTAAGGGAGCATTTCCACTGGGAAAGTCAAGAATTTTCTGATTTAAAAAAGAGGCTTAGGGATTTCCTTCTATCTCAGCGTAGGCCTTTGGCTATACCTCCTGTACTAGACATTGTTGATGTGTTTTCGGAATCCAGTATGGCCCCTGATTCCCTGCCTCTGGCTCCTAGTAAACCTGACAGATACTACAGGGTTCCTGAGTCCCACAAATTCCTTTTCAAAAATCCTGTTGCAGATCCAGAAACCATTTCTCAGGGGCCCAAGGGCATTAAGGCTTCTACTGCTAAAAATCCTACCCCTTCTGATAGAGATTCCATGGCGCTGGATAGATGGGGTAAGAAGGTTTATACTTCTGCAACCTTGGCAATCGGGGCTTTAAACTGCCGATTTCATATGTTAAAATATCAACAGCATACTATTGGACTGCTTAAACAGAAAATGATGTTGATTCCTGACCGTGTGGAAAATAAAGATTTACAGGATTTATTGCATTCTGCTGAACAAGTTGGAAAACATACTTTGCAATGTGGTTTTGATTCTTTAGAGGCCTCCTGCAGGGCTGCTGTTACTGGGTCTGTGCTTAGAAGGCATGCTTGGCTTAAGGAGCAATCTTTGCCTGATCATGTTAAAGCAAAATTGTTGGATGCTCCTTTAAATCAGGACCGCCTGTTTGGCAATAAGGCTGAAGAAGTCCTAAAAAAGATGGAAGATAAAGCTAAATCTATGTAAACTGTGAAAGATTTCTTACAAGTGCAACCTCCAAGGTTTAGTAGGCACTGGCCTACTAAGAATTGGTCTTTTCCAGCTCCTTCCAGATCCTCTCAAGCCAAACCCAGGCACACCAAAAGCACCAGGTTTCAGTCCCAGGGGACTCACAGAACTAAGCAATGGGGGGGGGCTCCACTTCCAAATCTGGAAATAACAAGACACCCTCCTATGGTAAGCAGTCTCAATGACTTCCTTTTAAAATTACCAAGCACTTACCTTTTAGCCGCCCCTTTGGGGGGAAGATTGCTCTTCATGCAAAGAGCTGGGAACTCAACCCAGGACAAATGGGTTTTAAATATAGTATCCCAGGGATACAGATTTCATTTCCACATGTTGCCAACATCAAACGGGTGGCCAGACCTGCCCCCACATCATTGGGCAGAGCCTCAAAAACAAGTACTTTCCCCTCTTAACCATGGGGGCTATTCAACCAGTACCAGAAGAGGAAAAGGGACAAGGTTTTAATTCCAGGCTTTTTCTGGTACCCAGAAAAGACAAATCATGGCGTCCAATTCTGGACCTGTCTACTCTAAACACCTTTCTGGACATTTCAAAATTCAAGATGCTGACTCTTCACCAGTTACTTCCTATGCTAGGCAAAGATGCCTGGTTGGCAATCCCAATCAGGGAATCTTGCAGAAGATACCTACGCTTCAAAGCAGGCTACTTGCATTATCAGTTCTCTGCACTGCCCTTTGGCTTGTCTATTGTGCCCAGGGTATTCACAAAGTGCCTGGCTCCAGTTATTGCATTTTGCAGGCAAAAAAATATTCAAATATATCCATACCTGGATGATTGTCTAATTCAGGCAGAAAACCAGGGGATACTTCTAAATCATCTGGAGTTTGTAAAAAGGGTTCTAACTTTTCTAGGGTACGCCATAAACAAAAAGAAATCGCAACTGGTACCCTCTCAACAGATTACATTTCTGGGTGCAAGATTGAATACAACTTCCCAGTTGGCTTTCCTCATGCCAGAGAAGCAAATTCATTTGGTAACTTACTTCAAACAAGTGGCCACAAAAACCCTGCTATCTGCAAGACAAATACTGCAAGCCGTGGGGTTCATGGCCTCCTGCATTCTTCTAATTCCATATGCAAGACTGCATATGAGGAAACTACAGTGGTATTTAAAAAGACTATGGAGTCAACATTGTCACAGCCTGGAAGCAATGATTCCTATCATACCTTGCCTATGCCTGGAATTCCTGTGGTGGGCAGAGGCCTGCCACCAAAGCAAGGGACTGCCATTCACACTACCCCCTGCCGCCCAAACCCTAACTTCAGAGGCATCAGACTATGCATGGGGGGGTTCATCTGGCAGGAAAGTGCATTCAGGGCAAATGGAACCCAAATCAAATGCACCTACATATCAATCAAAAAAAATGTTAGCTGTACAGAATGCTCTGACAGCCTTCAAGGTCTACATTCTTTCAGGACAACTAATGGTAAAAACGGACAACACCACAGTTATGTGGTACATAAACAAGCGGGGGGGGGGGTACACATTCTTACCCCCTCTGCAGACTAGCCATGGCCTTGTGGAACACAGCCTTGAGCTACCAAGTGCGCCTATAAGCTCAATTCCTGCCAGGAAAATTAAATACACTGGCAGGCAGACTAAGCAGAAATCTCATGGACCCACACAAGTGGAAACTGGAACCACGAATTTTCCACATGTTGACAAGCAAATGGGGGAGCCCAGACATAGATCTATTTGTCTCCCCCCAGAACTACCAGTTGGACAAGTTTTGCACAAGGACTCCCCACAAAGAAGCCTGGAAAGTGGGATGCTCTGTCCTTCAGCTGGAAAAACCTATCAGTCTACGCCTTTCCCGCTCTGCCTATGCTCTCCAAAGTTCTGCTAAAATTCAAACAGGACAAACCAAGAATGATTTTGATTGTTCCAGACTGGCTACACCAGCATTGGGACCTACTCCTGTGCAGTGTGTCACAAATATTTCCATAGCACCTGCCTCAGACCCCTTCCTTGCTGTCTCAGCAGGAGAAGCAAATTCTGCACCCTCAGCTTCCAACATTGAACCTTGCAGCCTGGCTAATCACTTAAATTCACCCTTATCATTCCTCAGCAAACCTGTGATGGATGTCATCTTGGAGGCGAGAAGACCTAGTACTAGAAAATCTTATGCTGACAAATGGAAAAGATTCTGTGCTTGGAACCAATCTTTAGGGATGAGCACAGCAGCGCCCAATTTACCTCAGATTTTGCAATACTTAACTGAGATGCTTCACAAGGGCCTGTCTTTCTCCTCTATTAAAATCCACGCTTCAGCTATTTCAGCTCACTATAACACAGAACCACCCCTCTTCTCTCATCCCCTGCTCAAGCAGTATCTTAGAGGGGCAAAGAACTTGAG
The DNA here is from genome assembly GCF_019279795.1 of Protopterus annectens. Lineage (NCBI taxonomy): Eukaryota > Metazoa > Chordata > Ceratodontiformes > Protopteridae > Protopterus > Protopterus annectens. The sequence goes on along the minus strand of NC_056743.1, from coordinate 1,316,632,051 downwards.
ACCACCCAAGAGAGCTCCTATCCCTGCCTGGGACCTTCACTTTGTTTTGGAAAAGCTCACTCTACTTCCTTTTGAGCCAGCTGCTACTGCAGACTTAAAATTTCTTTCTTGGAAAACAGCCTTCGTTTTAGCAATCACTTTAGCTAGGATATCTGAATTACAGGCCCTTATGGCAGTGGAGCCTTTCATCATCTTCCATGTGGACAGGGTATCTCTGAGGACCAATCCATCCTTCATGCCCAAGGTGGTTTCCAGTGTGGCTCTTAATCAGTTCATTCATTTGCTAACCTTCTTTCCCAATCCACAGAACAAAGGGGAACAGATTCTGCATTCCTTGGATGTGCACAGACAACTTAGATTTTACTTGGACAGGACTAAATCTCGAAGAAAATCTGAACAATTGCTGGTAGCATTTGCTGCCGGGGTGGAGGGGAAGGCTATTTCGAAACAAACCATTTCTAAATGGATAAGCCATTGCATTAATTTCTGCTATAAGCACCATGGAAAACCCATCCCCCAGGGGATCAGATCTCACTCCACCAGGGCTGCATCTACTTCTGCAGCTTTCCTCAGAAGTGTTCCTACCAGGGATATTTTAGAAGCTGCTACCTGGAGTTCTGTACTTACTTTCACCAAGCATTATCATTTACCAATTTTCTCTAAATCCAGAGCAGGTTTTGCCACTGCTGTCTTGCAGGGCCTTGTAGCTGGCCCTAATGCTGTATAAACTCCTCCTCCCAACCATAGCTTTGGAAATCTACCTAAATGTAATGACTGCATCTACTTCTGCAGCTTTCCTCAGAAGTGTTCCTACCAGGGATATTTTAGAAGCTGCTACCTGGAGTTCTGTACATACTTTCACCAAGCATTATCATTTACCAATTTTCTCTAAATCCAGAGCAGGTTTTGCCACTGCTGTCTTGTAGGGCCTTGTAGCTGGCCCTAATGCTGTATAAACTCCTCCTCCCAACCATAGCTTTGGAAATCTACCTAAATATAATGACTGCAACAGTGAAACACGAAGAACATAGTACAGTTGTGTACACTTACCATAAATGTAGATGTTCGAGTGTATTCACTGTTGCAGTCCTGGTTACCCTCCCTCCAGCCCCCTATTTTTCTCTAACTATACCTCTACTTTCTTTTACTATGCTTAAAAGCCTTTTGGTGTATTTGCTTTTGGTTGGAGGTATATTTTTGTGTTTTTAATTTTATTTGCTCCCCATTAGGGGGGCACCTGACATCTGGGGCATGAAAAACTGATGTAATGGCGTTGGATGCCTGTTTTATACCCCTGATGTCATGGAAGAAGGGACAGCAACTGACGCAGGACCCAAGACTTTGTTAATCAGGCCGACTGAGGGCAACCTGCCAGCAGATTACCCAAATGTAATGACTGCAACAGTGAATACACTTGAACATCTACATTTATGGTAAGTGTACACAATTGTACTTTATCAGCATCATGTCTACCCCGTTTATGAATTGGTGTTATACTGGCGAATTTCCAACTGTGTGGTATAATATTTTGATTTAACAAAGGGTTAATCATGTGGTCCATTAACTTCAGTATAAAATTTCCAGGTATTAAATCTGGACCCAAACACCTACTATTCCTATTTTTTTTCAAGGAATAATGTATCCTTTCTTCAGCAATTAATGGACAGTAAAACCACACTTTTTAGGCAGGGTAGACTGTACATGTTTCAAATTGAGGCCAAACACTTGAGAGAGATAACAACCCAGTGCATTTCTAAGTTGTTACTACTATTAATATTAATAATAATGAGTGTCAAAAATCAGAGGTTCTACACCTGGAGAATTACCCTTCTTATGATTAATATTTGAGTAAACCTTTTTAGAATCCGGCACAGAGGATCATTTTTCTTCATAAGCATGTTTTGAATTTCATCATAATTTTAAGATTTGTGCATGCCGTATTATACTATTTGTCTTGTTGAATATGTGTTATATTTTTATCAATCTTGTTCTTTTTTCATTTTAATTTAATGAACTTGCTAAACAATTTTTCCATCATGGTGGAGAGACATTATTTTAGCTCTAGTGAAAATTTTAACCTTATCCAAAGTGTCATGGAGCCAAGATTCATTGTTTCATTGATTGTCTTCTAGTCTAGGCTATCAACCAGACTTTTCCACCATTTTGGCAACTCAGTGATCAACAGTATGTTACTTCCTTATAGTAGGCTTCAAATGAAAAAAAGTGTGGAATCACTGGGATCAGTCAAAGAACCATGTGTGTTTGGAGAGTCCCTTTCGGGTCAAAGAACTGAACTGGCAGGTGATATCCACTCAGACAAACTGAACAGTGGCAGGGCTTTTTTTCCCCACTTCCTCCATTCCAGGTGCTGGTAATGGATGTTCCATACATATAGTAGTTTACGGGAACATGTCCGGACTTCTGGTTGATTCAAAGTGTCACAAATTGACATTCACATCAATTTAAAAGGTAGGTGTTAAGGTGTTCAGAATGCTGATATTCTCAGAGCCGTACCTCCCTCTCGGGGCTTCGGCCCTAGATAACTCTGATCTGAGATCGGCTTCAGGGCCGGGAATTCACTTCCTTCCCTGGATTGGAGGTTATCCTCATTGCTGGTGGTAGCTTCGGCCTTCAAGGCTTTTGAAAGCATTTTGGCAAGCTCCAAAAAGGTGTTTCCAACCAATACAGCAAACAATACCCAAACCTCAGCTGGAGTCTGCTTTCTCTCCTCATCATCTTGTTGGATAGGGACAGCCAGCTCCAAGGGCTTCAGAGTATATCTGCTTTGTCAGTTCCCCTTCTGATTTAGAACCTTCTATTGCTCTCCAGAAGGTGTCCACAGAAAGCTGGCGCACAAATGGAAGCACTTAGACTCTTCTCCAGAGTCATTCATTGAAGGCAGTCACTTTTAGGAATGAGAGGGAGTTAGTTGTCCAAAGACACCTTCACCTGATGAGTCAGTGTTCTTGGAACTCTTTGGTTGTAGAACAACATCCTTCTGTGTGGTACCACCCATTGACCCCCTTATTGACCTTATGACTCAACAGGCATGGAAGGACCCTGATAGTGGAACCCATTCCCCAAAAAGTGGATCTCATCTTGGCTGCCCCTAAGGGAAGGAAACACTGGCGTAAGGGTCAACCAGTAGATGCTGTGGTGATAGCAGTGGCCACTAAAAAATAATTATCAGAACAGAGTTTATGCTCCTAACAGAAAGTCTAGGGCGATGGACATATTTGGAAAGGGGGCCTACGTATCAGCAACTTTTGCCATTAGATTGCTGAATTATTTGGCTCACTTAAACAGATTCCAGATGGTCTTGACCAAAGAGATTACCAGAAAACAGTGGACTCCTAGCTTTCCACCCCACAATCCTCTTTAAAAGTGGTCATGTGTTTTCTCTACAATGCAGCTGATGGCATGACCACGCTTGGATGTATCTTTGTAACTTTGCAGAAGGCTTTAAGTCATCTTTTGTGAATGCCCCCTATTTGGACATAAGGTTAGACCCACTCACCAGGAATCAACAGAATGGTAAGATACTCTCTGCAGTGGAAGTCCACTTCTCAACACCACAAAGATCAGTCTTTAGGAACCTGAGATAAGGGAAGATGATGTGGTTCCTTACATCACAAAAGTTCTTATCCCAACTCCCAAAGGGATAGACTTCCCCATACTCTAACGGACGACATCCTAGAGGCAGATGCGGAGTTCATCATCGATGCTTTCTCAGTCCTTTTAATGAAGGAAGCCTGTCAGTGCTCCTACACTCTGGAGGCATTTGGGGGCATCTGTCTTTGCATCCTCAAGCATGGCACAAATAACTTGTATTCCTGTGTGCTAAAGATAATATCCAGAGGCTATTCAATTCCCTTTTAGGTTCATAGGTGTTTACTAGGCTAACAACTACAAGGGCATTTTTAAGCTTAGCCATGTATCTCAAATCTCTGACAAGTTCTGATACGCCTGATAAGGGTAAGCAGGGGTTTGGGAGATGAACCATTTACAGGTTACCTGTGTCCATTAGAGACATAGGTGCCAAACCAGGAATGAATTTCCATTTCCCATCCAATTGTCCAAGTTGCACTTGAATTGGATTAGGGAGGAACTCTGCTTCACATGGATGGGGAGCCTGTTCCATAGATGCAGTAGTCTGCAGGATACATTCCTATGTCTCCAGCAGGATCTGTTTGTATCACAAGCAAGATTTAAGTTTTTAGAACAAGTAATTCTGGTGCTGTTTGTTTTGTGGATATGCAGGAGGTTCATCAGAGTCAAAAGCCTGTAGGAGACAGAATACAGGGATATGTCCTTGAGGTGGTCTGCACAGGACATTTTACTTATACCCTGTATTCTTTTAATGATGAACCTAGTGATGAACCTCTGTGGATGTTCTAATTGTTGGATATGCCTGGTTAGGTACATACCAAAGGGGGCATTGTACTCAATGATAGGTCTGATGAATGCCGAATACAGCATAACAATGACTTCTTTGGACTTAAATGCCATACCTTTGTTTATAAGTTGTGCATTATAGAAGGATTTCCTCGCCACTGTAGACACATGATGGTCAATGGCTAGATTACTATCTATGTGTGTCCCTAAGTCACTGATTACTTAGTCAACTCTAAGGGGTGCAGTGTCAGTATGATAGTAACAGGGTTGGATGACTTCCCAAAGGAGTAACAGGGATGGATGATTTCCCAAAGGATACTGTTGTGCATTTCTTAGCATTTAGTTTTAGTCTGTGGCTCTGACACCATTTTTTTGTCTGTGTCAGCCCTTCCTGGAGAGCATTTGTTTCAGTGTGAGATTCAATGACGGCTTCTAATTTGCAATCATCTGCAAATTTAATCAGCCAGAGACAACTGACATTGGCCTTGACCTCTGAGAAGCAAATGCCAAAAAGGAGTGGCCGAAGGACTGATCCCTGAGGGACTCCACTTGTGACTGGCCTCTTTGTAGAGGTGGACTCCCCAATTCTAACTTCTGGGTCCTGTCTGTGAGCGAGTTGGCTATCCACTAGGTGACATACGGGTATTGTGTCAAATGCTTTGACCAGGTCAAAGTAGGCAGTGTGAACAATTTTCCCCTCATCCATTGCTTTGGTGACCTTCTCAGAAAAGTCCACCAGATTGAGTAGACATGATCTGCCCTTGACAAAACCAAACTGGGTTTGGTGCAGTGACTCTGGAGGTTTACTATATCCCTCTTGATCATTTCCATGATGATTCTTTCCATGGCTTTACATAAGACTAGTGAGACTTGTGGGTTTGTAGTTTCCAGGGTCTGTAGATGGCCCACCTTTGTGCAGAGGGATGACTGCTGCCTTTCTCCATTCATGAGGCACAAAACCTGTTTGTAGGCTACAGTTAAATAGTAATTCCAGAGGCCCTGATAGTTCATGTTTCATGCTATTTAGAGGGCATCTTGGGATATTGTCTGGGCCCATCAATGCAGTGTTCTTGGTCTTAAGAGAGAGTAGGGGGAGTTATATTTGATGATATTTCCTGAGGAAAAGTTGAGGAGGAGAGGGGTGAAGTTGTCGCTGAATTTATCAGTCAGGAGGTTTGCTATATCTTCTGCCTCAGTGTAGGTGGTTGCATTTACAATGAGCTCTTCACACAATTGTATATTGCCTTTGAGGTTGCGGACATAGCTAAAGAATGCTTTGTGGCTGCCCTTGGCGTGGAAGGCCAAACTTACTTCAAATTTGGCTTTGGTAGACTTTTTGTCCTCTGAGTTGTTTTAGTTTGATGAGAGTGTCTTTATCCTGCTGGGTGCTGCACCTCCTAATTTTTTGCCATGATTTTCTTCCCCCTGTTATACAGCCTATTGATTCTGTGATTTCACCAGGGTGGCTTTGTTTTTTGATTTAGTGCTGTACTTCCTGGTGGGTATAGCTGCCTCTATGCAGCTGTTAACATGCTTGTACAGGGTTTTTGTGAACAGTTCTGCATAGGCAGCAGTGTTCTCAGGGTTTATGGGGGCTTGAAATTTTGCCAGGTTCTCACTTAATAGCAGGAGGTTAGCCTTAGAATAGTTCCTGAATATTCTAGGTTTAGCTGGGGGGTCCGTTTTATTTTTACTTCAAAGGAGACCATTTTGTGGTCTGACCTTACCAGGAAAGGCATTACAGTAGGGGATGTGCAGCACTCTCCCATATTAGTGAGGACCAGGTCCAGTATGGTTGCTCCCCTGGTTGGTGTATAAATTCTCTGGTCCAGGGAGTTTGTGTTTAACAAATCCAGGAATCTCTGTGCATGTATGTTTGGTGTCGTATAGGATTCCCAGTTAACAGTGGGGTAAATAAAGTCACCCATGAATATGGTATTGGGTTGGACGGTTAGTGTTTCTAATAAGTTTAAATACATGGTATGGGTTTTCTGGTTCATAGAGGGGGACGTATAGCTTGGTATTGTATTTTTGTCTGTGGTGATTTGAACATGGAGCAGCTCAAGTGCGTTGTCCTCTTTGACGAGCCTAGAAGTGTATTTATCATTGATGTAAATAGAGTCACCTCCACCTTTAGTCCCTGCCTGTGAAGTAGCAGGCCTAAATGTGTGGAAGGCATTATAACCTAGCACTGTTGGTGTGCTCTCCACCATTTTAAACCATGTCTCAGTGACCACACAGATGTCAGCATTCTCTAGGTTAAAGATATCTTTTAGGGAGTGGATTTTTTTTTGTTTAGACTCCTAGCGTTGAGCAGTGATTCATTTAGATTTTCTTGGTTTTGATTTGCTATGTCAGAAGTACTTTCAGTTTGGCATTGCCTAAAAAAGGCACTATGGGGAAGAAAATGTTTTAGCTAATATTTGAAAGCCTAGAAGGGAGATGTGCATACCATCCCTGACAAAGCAGTATGATCTGTTGACCATCTCTTTCCACGCTGACCAATATTGCACCTCCTTAGAATGACACCAGAAACTAAGCCAGTTATTAAAGTCAATCATCCTTTGTTCATATTGTGGCATCATCCTTGGAGAATGTAAACTGCTGCTCACTGCTAAGCGCATTCCAGCCTGAAGCACACATTCCAAGAGCTCCATGATGTGTCTCTTCATATAGTCTAGGGAGGTACATCTCGGGCCATTTACTCCCACATGGAGTATGACTGAGTCATATTGGTAATCGTGGTCCAATGACCTGAGTGCCTGCATATTGTAGCGGATTGTAGCCCCTCTTCCATTTCAGAAAAAGAAGAAAGTCCTGGATGTTCCACCCATTCAGTGCAACTTAGCAGGCATAGAAATTTCAAAACTGCTAGAAAAAAAGTCATCTAGCTGGTCACCATCGACCAGAATCTGGAGTCTATTTGAGGTTCTTTTTGTACCAAAGAAAACAGGGGACCTCAGACTCATTTTGGATGTTCTTCGTGTTTCACTGTTGCAGTCATCACATTTGGGTTATCTGCTTGCAGTAGCCCTCAGTCGGCCTGATTGTCAAAGTCTTAGGTCCTGCGTCGGTTGCTGTCTCATCTTCCATGACGTCAGGTAGTCTGGTATAAAGCATGCAGCCGACGCCATTACATCAGTCTTTCTTGCCGTGTGGTGCCTGAAGCAGAAGCAGTTCGCAATGATTCCTGAAAATTTCGTTTTCGAGTTTCAGAACAGAAGTCTTCAACTAAAGCTAAGTACCCGTTGGGGAAACTTTTTCTTGCTCTAAACCGATGTCAGTCAAAGTCAGTAATTGTATTTCTTGTGGAAAGCAAATACCTCATAAAGATTTCCATTCGTACTGTATTCCTTGCCTAGGCCCTGACCACGACGTACCTCGCTGTCAATTTTGTGCCTTATTTAAGCAATGAACTATCCGTCGTTGGTATATTTACCCTTCTAAATATTTTGGTACTCAGTTCAATTATCCAGATATGTCTTCGGTAAGCCACCCAAATACCGACATTCCAAAAAAAAAATGCAAAGATAAAGACAGAGACAGGCCACCTAGGTCCAAAGCTGCTGATGACGCTTCTCCTAAGCTAGTTGCCAGTTCGCCGGTACTCAGTGAGGCGCTTTCGCAGCCCATGATACCAGCTACTTCAGATTCGCAGGCCCCTACTGAGACCCATTCGGAGTCCGGTATGCCGCGATATGCTTCAACTGTGGAACCTGAGGATGTCTCTACCTTGGATGGGTCCAGAGCCGCTGTGCAGGCACTGGCTTCTGAGGGTGTATTCAGGCCTACTGACTTGCATATTAAACCGACGCCATCTTCTTCTTCAAGGCCTAAAACTCGAACCATGCCTAGAAAACCAATGCCCAGACTGCATAGTCAGGCTCCTATGCCTAAAAAGCAAATAAGAATGGCTGAAGACCTTATTACTTTAATTAGGGGAAGCCAACCTTCCCCCTCTAAGAGACCTAGGACTGAATATGCTTATGATACTTTTGACCAGGATTCTGAAATTTCTGATGTCCTTCAAGGATGCATCTGCAGTCCTTACAAATGGGTTGTCCTGTCGTCAGGCAGCCCTTCGGTCGGCCGGATTCCAAAGTCTGGGTCTGGCCTCGGCTGGTGTCGCACTTCACCCGACGTCATCTCTGCTGGTCTTCGGGTATAAAGGCATCAGCCGACGCCATTTTCCTCAGTCTTTCTTGCCGCGCCCAAGCAGAAGCTGTTCGCAAGTGCCGGTCGGTCAGATCCAGAGATTACTACTACCGAATACTACTTCGAAGACTTCTAAAAGCTAAGTACCCCGTTGGGGACTCTTTCTTGCCTCAGCCGATGTCAGAAAAAGTGAATAACTGTTTAACTTGTGGAAAACAAATACCTCATAAAGATTTCCACTCTTACTGCTTACCTTGTTTAGGCCCAGACCACAACGTAGCAGCTTGTTTAGCCTGTGCTTCCTTCAACCGACGAACACTTAGGCGTCGGTCGGAGTTTTTCTGAACAGTTTTTCGGCTCAGAATTTGCGTACATTATGCCGTCGGATCCTCCGACTACTCAAATTGTTAAGAAACGCAAAGAAAAGGACCGACACTCGCGGTCCGCGGTTTCTGCCGAAACCACGGTTAAGCAAACCGCGAGTGCCTGGGTTTCGGCCGAAACCGAGCAAACGGTTCAATCTTCAGCCGAATCCATGACTACTACCGAGGCCCCTTCTACCCTTGTTGAATCGGCCTCTGAAGTTTTGCCTACTAATGTGGTTTCTCTAGAATTATCGGACACCATCCCTTTGGATGTCTCTACCCCAGCACGTGGTGCTGCTAGGCCTCCTGCAGCCATGTCTATAAAGGCCTTTGCCAGGGCTAAAGCAGCCAAAACTGCTAAGTCTGTGCCTGTTAAGCCCCCCTCTCACAGGCCCAGTTCCAGTTCCCAAATGCTTACTCTGGCAGAGGATCTCATCTCTTTAATAAGGGGATCCCAATCTCACCCAGACAGGGCCTCTCAACCTCCAGAAAAGAGACCTAGAGCAGAGCCCCCTGAGCCGGTGTCCTCAGATGATTCTTCTGATGTTTCAGACAATACAGACCATCCAGAGGCTCCTCTTTCTACTTATGAAGATTCTGATGCTGAAGAATCTATTCCTTCTGCCTCTCCACCAGAGGAATTTTCCTTTGGGGAAACCTTACATGCCATGAGAGAGCAATTCCAATGGCAGGGACAAGATTTCTCAGATTCAAGAAAAAGGCTTAGGACCTTTTTACACTTACCGCAACATAGGCCCTTAGCTATACCTCCAGTTCTTCCTGTTGTGGATGATGCATTTAATGATGTTTGCACTGCTCCTGATACTTTACCTCTAGCCCCTGCTAAGCCCGATAGGTTTTACAGGGTACCGGACACTCATCTCCACTTATACAAGGCTCCTTTTGCAGATCCTGAGACTATCTCCCAGGGGCCTAAGGCAGTAGCTTCGACCTCAGCAAAAAACCCTCTCCCTTCTGATAGGGAATCCAGGTCCTTAGAGAGATGGGGTAAAAAAGTATACACCTCTGCTACTCTCTCAGCTAGAGCTCTGAACTGTCAGTTTCATATGATCCAATACCAAGAGTTTATGCTTGATCAGTTAACTAAGAAACTGTCCTCTGATGATTCCTTAGATAAGAAATATGTTCTAGAAATGGTGAATAACATTCAGCAGGTTAGTAACCATTCTTTAAAATGTGGCTATGATGCACTGGAGGCTTCATTTAGATCAGCCATGACTGGCACAGTTATAAGAAGGCATGCATGGTTGAAAGAACAGGTCTTGCCGGATCATGTTAAAGCAAAGCTATTAGATGCTCCTATGGATAAGGTCAGTCTATTTGGTTCTCCTGCCCAACAAGTAATGAAGAAAATGGAAGAGAAGGCAAAATCTGTACAAACAGTTAAAGATTTCTTACAGGTTCAGCCCCCAAGGTTCAGCAGGAACTGGCCTTCCAAAAATTGGTCCTTTCCAGACTCCTCTAAAAATCAGAGAGGCAGGAATAGACGTTCCAGAGGCAGAAATCAATCCAGAGGAGGTGGCTACAGGGGACGCCAGTGGCAAGGCAATAACCAACAGACAATCACAGTGACTTGGCTCTGACACCACCTACCAGGGAACAAATAGCAGCACCCTTAGGCGGAAAGTTAGCCTTATTTTCAGAAAACTGGCACTATATCACAAGAGACAAGTGGATTTTGCAAACTATAGACCAAGGCTACAGGTTTCATTTCCACACCTTACCAGTAAAAAGAGGAATGCCAAACCTACCACCAAATCAAAAGACAGAAGCCCTAAAACAAATAGCTCAATTAACAAAGATGAGAGCTGTGGAAAGGGTACCACCTACAGAACAGGGCAAGGGATTTTATTCCAGACTCTTCCTAGTACCAAGAAAAGAGAAAAGTTGGAGACCTATTCTCGACCTGTCCGCTTTAAACACATTCATCATTGTTCCAAAATTCAAAATGCTGACCCTACAGCAACTTCTTCCCATGCTGGGAAAGGAGTATTGGCTGGTAACTCTAGATCTCAAGGAGGCATACCTGCACGTCCCCATACGACCAATTTGCAGAAGATACCTCAGATTTCTTGCAGGATCAGAGCATTATCAATTCTCAGCATTGCCCTTTGGCTTATCTACTGCGCCCAGAGTGTTCACGAAATGCCTGGCATCAGTAATCGCTCATTGCAGGCTTCAGGGAATCCAAATTTATCCATACCTGGACGACTGCCTGATACAAGCGGACAACAAAAGCAAGCTGACACAAGACTTACAAAGAGTCATTTGCTTACTACAAGCCCTGGGATACACAGTCAATTTAAAAAAGTCAAGACTGATACCATCCCAAACAAGAACATTCTTGGGTGCAGAATTGGACACAGTAAAACAGATGGCATTCCTAACTGCAGAAAAACAAGAACAACTTCCTCTTTACTTCTTGCCATTAACAAAGCAGAACAAACTAACAGCAAGGAAAGTACTGCAGGCCTTGGGCTTCATGGCATCCTGCATATTCTTGGTCCCCCATGCCAGACTGCATATGAGAAAGCTACAGTGGTACCTAAAGAATTTATGGTCTCAACACAAGCACAGCTTAGAAACCGAAATACCACTAATCCCATGCCTGAAAGAAGAGTTCCTATGGTGGGCTCAGGCATGCCAGTCAAACCCAGGTTTGTCCTTCCACAACATTCAAACAAGCCAAACCATCACAACGGACGCCTCAGACCTCGGTTGGGGCCCACATGCTGGACAAGTGCATTCAAGGCTTATGGACTCCAGATCAGCTGCACCTGCACATAAATCAAAAAGAAATGCTGGCAGTAAAACTAGCAATCCAGAATTTCAGACCATTCCTCAAAGAAGGCCAATTGATGATAAGGACAGACAACACCACAGTCATGTGGTACATCAACAAACAGGGAGGCACTCATTCATACCCCCTATGCCGAATGGCTCTGGACCTATGGAATATGGCTCTGAGCTGCAACATTCAATTACAGGCAATATTTGTACCGGGAAAAGAAAACATCCTAGCAGACATGTTAAGCAGAACTACCTCGGATGCTCACGAATGGATGCTACACCCGGACATCTTCAAGGCCATCACAAAGAAATGGGGAATACCACAAATAGACCTATTCGCATCCCCACTCAATCACCAGCTCAAGAAATTCTGCACAAGGACATACCACCCACTTGCTTGGAAGGTGGACTCTCTATCCTTCAATTGGAAAGGCCTGACAGCATATGCATTTCCACCTCTTCCTTTGATGCACAAGGTACTACTGAAAATCAAAGAGGGAACGTCCAAGGATAATTCTGATAGCTCCAAATTGGCCAAGACAACATTGGTATCCATTGCTGAGGAGCATGTCTCGGGGGGAAACGTGGACACTGCCCCTGATTCCTTTGATGTTAACTCAGAGCGACTACAACATCCTGTATCCAAACCTGAAAACTCTGCAACTGACTGCCTGGAACATTACATAAGAGCAACTAATGTAGTGTATAGGAGCTAGCAAGTTAGGCTGGTGCACGGCAAGAGCACTTGTTAGACCCAAAATCAGAAAAAAGGCCAGCACCAAGGAAGGTTCAAAAGTAGTTTAATAAAACTGAAACTAGACCGGTTTCAGCAGCAAGGCTTTCATCAGTAGTATAGTCAGCAAAAAGCACTTAGTCATCATCTTATATAATGTTCTTTAAGGCATCTATATGACATCACTTCCTGATAAGTCAAAAATGCTAACAAGGCAAAAGTAATTGAAAAATACAATCAAGGCAAAAGTAATTGAAAAATACATAGTTCAGTAAACAAAAAAGTTAGCCTGAGTTGCATGCATGCAAACTTTAGGGAATTTATTTTCACACTATAAAAAAAACAGCGTCATGGATCACACTCCAACTCAAAGAACACTTACTGGAGATAAACTTTCAGGCATTTATCCATGTGGACATTGCAGTTTTTGTAACTATATTTTCAAAACTACTTCTTTCACTAGTTGGAACACTGGACAAATATACGACATACAGTTTTTTGGTAACTGCAGTTCAGACTGGATTATTTATCTTGCCACATGTACATGTCATGCATTTTATATTGGCCAAACGTCTAGACAGTTTCGTGTCAGGATCTCTGAACACCTTGGTGACATTAGAAACAGAAGATTAACTAATGCACTATATAGACATGTTATCAAACATCCCACTGCCAAATTTACATTCACCATCATTGATCATATCATAGGAATCGATCTTTTAAAACAGGTTGGCATGATATCCTAAATACCAAAGAAAAAGGTGGATCATTAAACTTGGGGGGCTTTTCCCTCCTGGATTAAATGATAAATTATAATTTGTAATTAACCATCACTTGCAATACGTATATGTACTCATTTCTTATCAGGTTGCATTGCTTAGGTTTTTGCATTACAGCTCATTTTAGGATACTGTGGCTGGTATTCAACACCAGAATTCTTACAACCTGACTTTTGTTTCGGGTTTATTTTTGGGCATTTACCCTTTATTGTATGTTTTTTATTAAGTTTGTTTATTATCATTGCTATACCAGTATACTGTGTCTCTTTGGATTTTTTCATTATAATCTGGAGATATGCATGCAACTCAGGCTAACTTTTTTGTTTACTGAACTATGTATTTTTCAATTACTTTTGCCTTGATTGTATTTTTCAATTACTTTTGCCTTGTTAGCATTTTTGACTTATCAGGAAGTGATGTCATATAGATGCCTTAAAGAACATTATGTAAGATGATGACTAAGTGCTTTTTGCTGACTATACTACTGATGAAAGCCTTGCTGCTGAAACCGGTCTAGTTTCAGTTTTATTAAACTACTTTTGAACCTTCCTTGGTGCTGGCCTTTTTCTGATTTTGGGTCTAACAAGTGCTCTTGCTGCACCAGCCTAACTTGCTAGCTCCTATACACTACATTGATTTTCGCTTGTGCTGGCTGTTGGCGTTTGGGAGTTCTACCATTCAGGTAGTCATCTTTTTGTGGATTGCTTAGGATTTTTCATCCTGACATCGTTATTTTCGGATGCATGGCATCTACATCGCTTTTTTTAAAAGATTGACTTTTGGTCATCCTTTTTGGTTTTGTTGGATTATCATGTTTATCTAAGTTAACAAGTGAGTATATTGGATGCATTAACGCTGTTGAGTTTATCGTTTGCATTTACACGTGGTTGTAAGTGTTTTCTCCACCATCTTTCGGATTGGGATTTGTTTTTCAAGGTCGTTGTGGTTTCCATACTGTTTTTGGACATATCAGGACTTCGAGGATCGATTTGGCCTTTTGGGACATTGTTTGGAACAACTTTTTAAGGGTCCTAATACATTTCAAACTTCATCTTTCCAGGTACTGTTCTTGACATCTATTTTTGGATTAATTTTCATTGGTAATTGTTTTACCATAATAAAGAATTTTTCTGTGACAATCATCTAACTGTCTGGATGGTGTTATTAAGTCGTTTTTTTCTTGAATACTGGACTTTAGAGAACTGTTGTAGCACAATATAACAGTGCCATTTTTTCAGGACTTTTCATGTATGTGTTCTTAGTTTATAACACGTGTATATTTCATATTATTTTGCCTAGTACTTTCACATCCTATACTGCATTTCTGAGTACTGTTGTAGCACAATACAACATTGCTATTTTTCAAGGACATTTCATGTATGGGTGCTCAGTTTGTAATATGTGCATAATTTTATTTTATTTCATTTGATTATGATGAACTAGCCATTGTTATATACACTAGGTTGATACAATATTATTGCTTATATCTGTTCATTCCTATGTTCCTACTGATTCATGTTTTGTTTCACATTTGAGTCAATATTGGTCACATATCTTGAGGGCTTTTGTTTTGTTTGCCCAGTGTTGCACTCAGGTCTTCTTTTAGAATAATTGCTGGGTATACAGTGCTGACAATAATCATCTGTACATTTATACCTTTGATAACAATTTCATCTGAGGACTGTATTGAACAATTATTGATTTCTTAATATTGTTATCTGATTTAAATAAGGTGCATAAGTGTGTCTGGCTTAAATTCATTACATATTGGTATACTCCATATGGATTTAGCCACCTCTGAACAACTGTAGGTTGTGCATTACTCAGAACATTGCATTTTAGACATTACAGGCCTTTGACTTTTTGGTCTGTATAGCATTTTTGCCTAGGTGCTAGGGTTAATTATTCCCCTATATGTAGGGTTACATTTGCCATTTATTCTAGCTTCAACTTCTTTGTGACTCTGATTGTGATTTTCTGTTTTGGACTTATTCGTGATTTGCCAATTCAACCCTTAAGAATAAAAGAATCCTTTCAGGCTTCAATTTTATATTTTATTTTTATATCTTCTTCCTCCGGTTCATTGCAACTTATTGTCATGGATCTCAGTAAATTGTTATCTGGTTTATGCTCCGACAAGGATGACTTAAAAATTTTTGGCATAGGAACTGAACATACAGAAAAGGTGGATTTGGTAATCATGGATCCAGTTGACGGTTGAAAACTTATTCTTTCAATTAGGTAAACAAATTAAGATGCTTAGAACAAACATTTGGCACAGTAAATTGTTTAAAGCTTACCAAATACAGAATATTTCCCTAGAGGATTGAGATGTAAAATCCAACCACTAGTGGGCACACGGATGAAACTCTGTTGAAAGATTGGCAACAAGCACAACAGGAGGCTGCCATGATTAGAGTTAATATTTTGGCCTCTTTCTATGAGAGAACAATACAGAGTAATATTATTGAAGTTGAAAAAACATGTAACAACCTGAAACGGTTTGAACATGAGGCTAGTTTTCAGGGTTGTCTTGGCAAATTATCTAAAGAAATCTCTATTTTGGAAAATAACCTTAAGAAAAGAAATTGCATAAATTTGCCGGGATAAGGAAGATTATGATAGGGGCAAACAATTTGATTCACAAAGGGTGTGAGGTTTGCTCATGGTACCAAGAATGCTTCATTTATACGCAAAAAAAGACCAAGGTCTATTTTAAAAAAGACTGGGCCTAGCTCTATTACCTCTGGTGAGGATTCTTCGACTACTGATACTGAGACACCTAATATTGGTGATTCTCCAAATGCTAAAAGGGGTCAAGGACTGAGGTCCCTTTAGGGGAAAAACACAGGGCAGGAAGGAAACACAGAGGTCAAAAACTTAGAAGAGCTCTTCATGTCGATAGTGAAGTAAATCATTCATGTACTAATGTTTTAAATATTTCAAGTCATATTTTGACTGATGATCAATATTCCCTTCTTAATAAAGGCCTTGGTTTCATACCTGGTTTTTTCACTGATGAAAGTATTTTGGTTTCTGATACAATGGATTTTTGTAGGAAAATTAACGTGAAATTATTTTTTCAACAACAAGATCATACTGACAATGCTCAAAGATCATCTGATTTTAGATTTCACAAATCTACATTTAACCCTCCCATGGATAAACATGTTGCTGTTTTCCAGCAGGCGGTTATAAAAGATATACACTTCAATCTGGGTTCTGTTGACACTATAAAGCATAACATGTCTAGGAAGGAACAAATAGCACTCACACAACTCAGAAATAATACGGATATTGTTATTATTTCTGCCGACAAAGGGGGTGCGGTGGTGGTGATGGATACTGAGTACTATGTGAATGAAGGTCTTCGACAACTTTCCAACCATCATCATTACATGAAGATGGAGATTGATCCTACTCCAGGTTTTGCCTTGGAAATTAATGAATTTTTGGAAAAGGCTGTAGAATCTGGAATTATCTCTGATAAAACCAAAACTCATTTGACGGTTAAGGATCCTACGAAACAACAACTTTATCTACTTCCTAAGATTCATAAGTCCATTGATCAGCCACCAGGCAGACCGATTGTATGTGGCATTGGGTCACTCACTGAACCCTTGTCTGTTTTTCTAACTGAAAAATTGAAACCACTGTTAACATGTGTTAGAGCAAGAATCAAGGACACGACTGAATTTTTGCAGATAGTCTCCTAGTCTCAATTGGACCCTGAATGGCTTATGTGTACCCTTGATGTATCCTCGCTTATACCAGCATCCCTCATTGGGCTGGTATTAATGCCTTGGAATACTGGCTAAATAAAACCAATTTATACCCCCCAGGGATGAACACCTTATTGTTGTGTATGGCTGAACACATTCTAACTAAAAATGTTTTCTATTTCCAACAAAACTGCTATTGGGAACTACAGGGTAGGGCTATGGATGCATCCTTTGCACCCATTTATGCTGATCTTTTTATGGGCTACATGGAAGATATGATTTTATATGACCCTTTGCACAACATATATCTACCTGAGATTGATATATGGAGAAGATACCTGGACGACTGTTGGCTTATATGGAAAGGAGGTGAGGAATACCTCCAGGAATTTATTCAACATTTGAATGGGAACATCTGGGGTATCGAATTCACTGTGGAATATAATAGGAGTGCAATCAGTTATTTGGATGTCAATTTAATTCGACAGGAGGATAACACTCCTAGAACGTCCGTACACAGAAAATTCTCACAATATAATACCCTTCTACATGCTGATAGTTTTCATCCGAAACACATTATTCGGAACATACCGAAATCACAGTTTGTGCGGATGAAAAGGATTTGTTCCTCAGTGGATGATCTTCTGACTCATCAAATGGATCTAACCAAGAGATTTTTGTCCAGAGGTTATTCCACTCGTACTATTGAGTCAGCAGTCCAATTTAGTAATGCTAAATCCAGGGATTCTCTTCTCCAATACAATACTAAAACTCATAATGAGGAATCAGATGTATGTAGATTTGTCACCACTTATGGCAGGAATAGTGCCAATTTAGTAAATATTATTAATACTCATTGGAATATATTGAATTCTCATCCATTGTTGGAAGATTATCTCGGAGAACGATGTTATTTTTCCTATACCAAAGGAAAAACTTTAGGGAATTTTTTTTCACACTATAAAAACCAGGGTCATGGATCACACTCCAACTCAAAGAACACTTACTGGAGATAAACTTTCAGGCATTTATCCATGTGGACATTGCAGTTTTTGTAACTATATTTTCAAAACTACTTCTTTCACTAGTAGGAACACTGGACAAATATACGACATACAGTTTTTTGGTAACTGCAGTTCAGACTGGATTATTTATCTTGCCACATGTACATGTCATGCATTTTATATTGGCCAAACGTCTAGACAGTTTCGTGTCAGGATCTCTGAACACCTTGGTGACATTAGAAACAGAAGATTAACTAATGCACTATATAGACATATCAAACATCCCACTGCCAAATTTACATTCACCATCATTGATCATGTCATAGGGAATCGATCTTTTAAAACAGGTTGGCATGATATCCTAAATACCAAAGAAAAAAGGTGGATCATTAAACTTGGGGGGCTTTTCCCTCCTGGATTAAATGATAAATTATAATTTGTAATTAACCATCACTTGCAATACGTATATGTACTCATTTCTTATCAGGTTGCATTGCTTAGGTTTTTGCATTACAGCTCATTTTAGGATACTGTGGCTGGTATTCAACACCAGAATTCTTACAACCTGACTTTTGTTTCGGGTTTATTTTTGGGCATTTACCCTTTATTGTATGTTTTTTATTAAGTTTGTTTATTATCATTGCTATACCAGTATACTGTGTCTCTTTGGATTTTTTCATTATAATCTGGAGATATGCATGCAACTCAGGCTAACTTTTTTGTTTACTGAACTATGTATTTTTCAATTACTTTTGCCTTGATTGTATTTTTCAATTACTTTTGCCTTGTTAGCATTTTTGACTTATCAGGAAGTGATGTCATATAGATGCCTTAAAGAACATTATATAAGATGATGACTAAGTGCTTTTTGCTGACTATACTACTGATGAAAGCCTTGCTGCTGAAACCGGTCTAGTTTCAGTTTTATTAAACTACTTTTGAACCTTCCTTGGTGCTGGCCTTTTTTCTGATAAGAGCAACTAACCCAGATTTATCCCAAAGGGTTAAAGACATTATCCTTGAGGCACGCAGACCTTCAACAAGAAGGAACTATGCAGGAAAATGGAAAAGGTTTGTCATTTGGAGTACTGAAAGAGGGAAAGATGCGTCAAAGGTAGATATTGCCAACATCCTGGAGTACTTGGCAGAGCTTCTCCATACAGGCCTGTCCTATTCCTCCATCAAGATACATGCATCAGCTATTTCTGCAGAATACAGCTACGATCCCCCTGTCTTCTCACATCCTCTACTCAGGCAGTTCCTGAGAGGAATTAAGAATGTAAAACCTCCTAGGAAACCACCATTACCAGCATGGGACTTGAACTTTGTGCTAGAAAAATTGACACTCCCTCCATTCGAACCAGCAGCAACAGCAGATCTTCAACACCTATCCTGGAAAACTGCTTTCCTACTGGCAATTACTTCAGCAAGAAGGGTTTCGGAACTACAGGCCTTAATGGCAGTACAACCCTTCCTAATCTTCCATCAAGATAGAGTGTCCATGAGAACTAATCCTACATTTATGCCTAAGGTGGTATCCAGAGTGTCTCTAAACCAGGCAAACCATCTACCTACCTTCTTTCCCAATCCACAGAACAGGGGGGAAAGACTGCTGCATACATTGGATGTACATAGACAGTTGCGCTACTACCTGGACAGAACCAAGGGCAATAGAAAAACTGACCAGCTTCTAGTAGCTTATGTAACAGGAAGGGAAGGAAAAGCAATTTCCAAACAGACAATCTCCAAGTGGATAGGAAATTGCATAAGATTCTGTTACTCCTACCATGGAAAGCAAATTCCACAGAACATAAGGCCTCATTCTACAAGGGCTACAGCCACCACCACAGCTTTCTTACGAGGAGTGGCTACCAAGGACATTATTGAGGCTGCTACTTGGACCTCCGTGCATACATTTGCCAAGCATTATAACTTACCTCTATACTCTAGATCCCGAGCAGGGTTTGCCACTGCTGTTTTGCAAGGGATCCTAACTACACCATAATTCTTCTTCCTCCTCCCCTAGTTTGGCTATGGTATTCTACCCATTTGTAAGGACTGCAGATGCATCCTTGAAGGACATAGTACAGTTTTGTACCTACCATAAATGTAGATGTCCGAACAGGATAGCATCTGCAGTCAGGATTACCCACCCTCCTTCCCCTCTGTGGTACTCCTAGGGTATTTGCCCACCTAATAGCTAGCTGGGGGGGGATCTCTTATGGTGTATTTGTTTGTATATATGTACATACATGCTTATTTTTTTTTTTGTGTTTGCCTTCTACTTTTTTGGAAACATTGGCATTTACCCAAAAATTTAGCTATCCAAGAGGGCAACTGGCATCTGGGGCAAGAAACACTGAGGAAAATGGCGTCGGCTGATGCCTTTATACCCGAAGACCAGCAGAGATGACGTCGGGTGAAGTGCGACACCAGCCGAGGCCAGACCCAGACTTTGGAATCCGGCCGACCGAAGGGCTGCCTGACGACAGGACAACCCATTTGTAAGGACTGCAGATGCTATCCTGTTCGGACATCTACATTTATGGTAGGTACAAAACTGTACTTTTCCTCTGATGACCAGGATTTACCCTTATCTATCTATGAGGATTCTGATGCAGAGGACTTAATTACTCTTATCAGGGGTTCTCAACCCCCTCCAGACAAGAGACCCAGAGTGGAGGAAGATTCTCCCTCTTCTGATCAGGGATCCATTTTATCAGAACATTCTGATGTAGAGGAACACTCTTACTCCCCTTTTGAGGATTCGGATGCAGAGCAGTCCATTCCTTCTGTATCTCCTCCTGAGGATTTTTCCTTTGGGGAAACCTTGCACACTTTGAGGGAACACTTCCATTGGGAAGGCCAAGACTTTTCAGATTCCAAGAAAAGACTTAGGGAATTTCTTTTGTTACCTCAACACAGACCTCTGGCGATACCCCTGTTTTGGACATACTTGATGATGTTTATTCGGAGGCTTGCCTTAACCCGGATTCTCTGCCTCCTGCACCAGTCAAACCTGATAGGTACTACAGAGTACCTAACTCTCACCAATTTCTCTTCAAAAGCCATAATGCTGACCCTGAAACCATTTCACAAGGCCCCAAGGGATTGAAGGCCTCCACTGCCAAGAATCCACTTCCTGCAGAAAGAGAGTCAAGATCTTTAGAAAGGTGGGGAAAAAGGTATATACCTCGCCACCCTAGCCATGAGGGCCTTAAATTGTCAGTTTCATATGCTTAAATATCAACAGTTCCTGTTATCACAATTAAGGAATAAAATGTCTCAACCTGAACAACCAGATTTGAAGGAGTTACAGGATATGATGCATAGTGCAGAGCAAGTGGGTAAACACACCTTACAATGTGGTTATGATGCCCTAGAGGCCTCAAGTAGAGCTGCTACAGGATCAGTCATTCGCAGACATGCCTGGCTTAGGGAACAAAATTTGCCTGATCATGTGAAAGCTAAACTTCTAGATGCTCCTTTACAAAAGGATGTGCTGTTTGGTACTAATGCTGAGGAGATATTACGGAAAATGGAAGAAAAAGCCAAATCTATGCAAACTGTCAAAGCTTTTTTACAGGTCCAACCACCACGTTTTAGCAGAAATTGACCTTCAAAAAACTGGTCCTTTTCAGCCACTGACAAGCCCCAAAGAGGTAGATACAGACGCACAAGGGGCAGAGGGCAATCACAAGGATCATATAGAGGCCGACAATGGCAAACTCCAGCACCAAGAGGTGGCGAAGACAGTGCACAACAATACAGGAAGCAAACCCAATGACTCCCTCATTTCCATGCCAAGCATGTCTCAGCTGGCAGCACCTTTGGGAGGAAAGCTAGCATTATTTGCAAGCAATTGGCATATTGTCACAACAGACAAATGGATCCTGGACATTATAAACAGAGGCTACAAATTTCAATTTCACACTCTTCCAAAAATGAGAGGCATGCCAAACCTGCCACAAAATCAAAGGGCAGAGGCACAACTGCAAATTTCAAAGCTCATAAGCATGAGAGCTATTCAAGAGGTACCTACTCAAGAACAAGGTCAAGGTTTTTATTCAAGACTTTTTCTGGTACCAAGGAAAGGAACCGACTGGAGACCCATTTTGGACTTATCCATCCTAAACACATTTCTACTGCACAAAATTCAAGATGCTCACATTACAGCAGCTTCTTCCCATGCTGGGCAAGGAGTTTTGGCTGGTAACATTGGACCTCAAGGAGGCATACCTGCATGTCCCAATCAGACAAAGCTGCAGAAGATACCTCAGATTTCTTGCAGGTTCAATCCACTATCAATTCTCTGCATTGCCCTTTGGCTTATCTACTGCGCCCAGAGTATTCACAAAGTGCCTGGCATCAGTGATCGCCTACTGCAGACTTCAAGGGATACAAATTTACCCTTATCTGGACGACTGCCTGATCCAAGCGGACCGCAAGCACATACTTCTGGAACATCTGGCATATGTGACACGGTTACTGCTTTCTCTGGGATACACAATCAACCAAGAGAAATCAAGGCTAACACCATCTCAGAAAATAACTTTCCTGGGTGCCAACTTGGACACAAACACCCAGATGGCCTACCTTACGCCAGAAAAACAGGGGCAACTATCTCAGTACTTCAAAATACTAGCAAAAAGTACCAGGCTTACTGCAAGGAAAATCCTGCAGGCTCTGGGATTCATGGCATCTTGCATTCTTTTAATCCCATGTGCAAAGCTGCATATGAGGAAACTTCAATGGTACCTAAAAAACCTATGGTCTCAACACAGTCACAGTTTGGAAACAATAATACCAATAATTCCATGTCTGCAAAAGGAATTTCTATGGTGGGCCCAAGCATGTCAAGCAAACACAGGCCTCCCATTCTGCAAGCCTCAAGCAAAGCAAGTCATCACAACAGACGCCTCATATTAAGCCTGGGGGGCGCACATGACGGACAGGTGCATTCAGGGCAAATGGTCCCAAAAGGAAAAGCACCTTCACATCAATCAAAAAGAAATGCTAGCAGTAATAAATGCAATTACAGCTTTCAAGGACTTCCTGCATCCAGGACACTTACTGATAAGAACAGACAACACCACAGTGATGTGGTACATAAACAAACAAGGAGGAACACATTCATACCCCTTGTGCAGACTAGCCATGACTCTTTGGAGCTTGGCTCTGGAATGGCAAATCGAACTTCAAGCATAGTACTTGCCAGGATTGGAAAACACACTGGCAGACAATCTAAGCAGAAATATGACAGATCCACACGAATGGAAGTTACATCCTCAGGTGTTTACAGAAATAATCCAAGCGTGGGGGAGGCCAGACATAGATCTTTTTGCCTCCCACAGGAATCATCAATTGGAAAAGTTTTGTTCGAGGACCTTTCATCCAAAGGCCTGGAGAGTGGACGCCCTTTCATTCAGTTGGACAGCATGGACAGTTTACGCATTCCCACCTCTGCCTCTTCTGCCCAAGGTGCTTTTGAAAGCAAGAGCAGACAGACCGAAGATGATACTGATTGCTCCAGATTGGCCAAGGCAACACTGGTACCCACTCCTGAGGAGCTTAACACATACTCCTCCCTGGTCCCTGCCTCTAATGCCTCTTCTGCTGACTCAGCACAGCTACAAAACTCTTCACAGTCAGCTGAAAACACTCAATCTCGCTGCATGGAAAATTCCTTAACACCACAACAGACCCTACTCTCCAAGGAGGTGCAGGATGTCATTTTGGAGGCCAGAAGGCCATCTACTAGAAAAGCTTACTCCGCAAAATGGAAGTGGTTTTGCTCTTGGAATGAGAAAAGAGGCCAGGACCCTAGAAAACTGAACTTGCCTCAGGTATTACAGTATCTAGCTGAGCTGCTGAACAGTGGACTTTCATTTTCTTCCATAAAAATCCATGCCTCAGCCATTTCTGCAGATTTCAACATGGATCCTCCTTTATTTTCTCACCCACTCTTACGACAGTTCCTCAGAGGGGCTAAGAATACAAGACCACCAAGGAAGCAACCAATACCAGCCTGGGATCTTAATTACATACTAGAAAAATTAACATTGCCTCCTTTTGAACCAACTGCCTCAACAGATTTGCAATATTTGTCCTGGAAAACAGCCTTCCTTCTGGCTATCACTTCAGCTCGTAGAGTTTCAGAACTACAGGCCCTCATGGCGGTGCAGCCCTTTCTCATCTTCCATCAGGACAGGGTTTCCTTCACCAACCCATCATTTATGCCTAAAGTGGTATCCAGGGTAGCTTTAAATCAAGCCATACACCTTTCTACCTTTTACCCCAATCCTCAAAACAAAGGGGAAAGGCTGCTACATTCTTTAGACATCCATAGGCAGCTACGTTACTATTTGGACAGAACAAAGTCCTTCAGGAAATCAGAACAACTCTTTGTGTCCTATGCTGTAGGGGCTCAAGGGAAGCCAGTCTCCAAGCAGACTATTTCAAAGTGGATAGGCCACTGCATACGGTTTTGTTATTCCTGTCATGGGAAATCTGTTCCTACAGGTATCGGATCACACTCCACCAGGGCCACAGCTACCTCTACAGCCTTCCTCAGAGGAGTTCCTACCAAAGATATTTTGGAGGCAGCCACTTGGAGTTCTGTACATACCTTCACAAAACACTACCACCTGCCTTTATATTCCAGAACTAGAGCAGGCTTTGCCACTGCTGTATTGCAGGGCATTCTGGCTCAACCCAGTTCCTCCTAGTACCAACCACCCTGTGCATAGCTTTGGGACTCTACCCATCTGTGATTACTGCAGCTGTATGCACGATGAACATAGTACAGTTTTGTACCTACCATAAATGTAGATGTTCAAGTGCTAATACAGCTGCAGTACAGGTTTCCCTCCCTCCTTCCCCAATTGGTAAACGCATGGGGCCTAACAACCTCTTCATACAACCTGACTGGGTTATCCTTCTATGGTTTATTTGCTTGCAACTACTGATTTTGGATTATATTGCATTGCTTGTATATACATATATACATAATTTATGTATTGCCTTCCTTCTGGAGGCACCTGACATCTGGGGCAAGAAAGACTGAAGAACATGGCGTCGGCTGTGTCTTGTATACTCCGGCCTCACTGACGTCAGGAGAGAAAGCGACTACAACCGACGCCGGACCTAGACTTTGGAATTCGGCCGTCCGAGGGACCGCCTGACGGCAGAGAACCCATCTGTGATTACTGCAGCTGTATTAGCACTCGAACATCTACATTTATGGTAGGTACAAAACTGTACTTTCCTGACTCTCACAAGTTCCTTTTTAAAAATTCTACTGCGGATCCTGAGACCATTTCACAGGGACCCAAGGGCATTAAGGATACTACTGCCAAAAATCCTACCCTCTCTGATAGAGATTCCAGGGCACTGGATAGATGGGGTAAGAAGGTATACACTTCTGCAACCTTGGCCATTAGGGCCTTAAACTGCCAGTTTCATATTTTAAAGTATCAGCAGCATATTATTAGATTGCTTAAACAGAAAATTATGTTGATTCATGACTGTACTGAAAATAAGGATTTACATGATTTTAATGCATTCTGCTGAACAGGTTGGAAAACATACTTTGCAATGTGGTTTTGATTCACTAGAGGCATCTTGCAGGGCGGCTGTCACTGGGTCTGTACTTAGAAGGCATGATTGGCTTAAGGAGCAATCTTTGCCATATCATGTTAAAGCTAAATTGCTGGATGCTCCCTTAACTCAGGACAGCCTGTTTGGCAACAAAGCAGAAGTTGTTCTTAAAAAGATGGAGGAAAAAGCTAAATCTATGCAAACTGTTAAAGATTTCCTACAAGTACAGCCTCCAAGATTTAGTAGGCATTGGCCCTCTAAGAATTGGTCCTTTCCTGCCTCTTCCAGGCCTTCTCAGTCCAAACCCAGAACCAGCAGAACACCCAGGCTTCAGTCCCAGGGTACGCACAGGACTAAGCAGTGGGGGGCTCCCACTTCCAAATCAGGGAGTAGTAAGACTCCCCCCTATGGTAAGCTGTCTCAATGACTTAACTACTTTCAAGCACTTCTCAATTGACTGCTCCTATAGGGGGAAAGATTGCTCTGCAGGAAAAAAATTGGGAACCGTTACCCAGCACAAATGGGTTTTAAATATAGTTTCCCAAGGATACAGATTTCACTTCCACATGTTACCAACCCCAAACGGTTGGCCAGATCTACCCCCAAATCAGTGGGCAGATGCTCAAAAGCAAGTACTCTCTCTCTCTCTCTCTTAAGCATAAAGGCTGTTAAAGCTGTACCAGAAAAGGAAAAGGGACAAGATTTCTACTCAAGACTTTTCCTGGTAACCAGAAAAGACAACTCATGGTGCCCTATCCTGGACCTTTCTGTCCTGAACACCTTTTTGGTGAGTCCAAAATTGAAGACGCTAACTCTTCACCAGTTGCTTCCTATGCTAGGCAAGGATGCCTGGTTGGCAACACTGGATTTAAAGGAAGCCTACCTGCACATCCCAATCAGTGAGTCTTGCAGAAGATACCTATGCTTCAGAGCAGGCTTACATGCACTATCAGTTCTCTGCACTGCCCTTTGGCTTATCTACTGCGCCCAGGGTATTCACAAAGTGCCTAGCTCCGGTCATTACATTTTGCAGGCAAAGAAATATTCAAATATACCCATACCTGGACAATTGTCTAGTTCAGGTAGAAAGCCAGGACATACTTTTGAATCATCTGGCATTTGTACAAAAGGTGCTAACTTGTCTGGGGTACACCATAAACGAAAATAAATCACATCTTGTTCCCTGTCAACAAATTATATTCCTGGGAGCAAGCTTGAACACAGCTTCCCAGATGGCTTTCCCCATGCCAGAGAAACAAATTCATTTGACAACTTACTTCAAACTAATGGCCACAAAAACCCTGCTTTCTGCAAGGCAAATACTGCAAGCCTTGGGGTTCATGGCCTCCTGCATTCTACTAATTCCATATGCAAGACTGCATATGAGGAAACTACAGTGGTATCTAAAAAGCCTATTTGTCAACATTCTCAGGATCTAGAAGCAATGATTCCTATCATACCTTGCCTACAGTTAGAGTTCCTTTGGTGGGCAGAGGCCTGCCACCAAAACAAGGGACTACCATTCACTCTACCCCCTGCCGCCCAAACCGTAACAGCAGACGCATCAGACTATGCACGGGGGCTCACCTGGCAGGGAAGTGCATTCAGGGCAAATGGAACCAAAGTCAAATGCACCTGACTATCAATCAAAAAGAAATGTTAGCTGTACAGAATGCTCTAACAGTCTTCAAGGACCACATTCTTCCAGGACAATTAATGGTAAAGACGGACAACACCACCGTTATGTGGTACATAAACAAGCAGGGGGGTGCCCATTCTTACCCCCTCACAGCCTCAAGTGCATCTACAGGTCATTTCCTGCCAGGAAAACTAAATACACTGGCAGACGAACTAAGCATAAATCTCATGGACCCACACGAGTGGAAACTGGAACCAAAGACTTTCAACATGTTGATAAACAAATGGGGGAGCCCCAGATATAGACCTTTTTACCTCCCTCCCAGAACTACCAATTGGACAAATTCTGCACAAGGACTCCCAACAAACAAGCTTGGAAAGTGGATGCTCTGTCCTTCAGCTGGAAAAATCTATCAGTTTATGCCTTTCCTCCTTTGCCTCTTCTCTCCAAAGTACTACTAAAGATCAAACAAGACAAACCAAGGACGATACTGATTGCACCAGACTGGCCACGCCAACACTGGTACCCCCTCTTGTGCAGTGTGTCACTGCTGGCTCCATGGCACCTGCCTCAGACCCCCTACCCTGCTGTCACAGCAGGAGAGCCTGTTTCTGCACCCTCCGCTTCAAACCCTGAACCTGGCAGCCTGGCTAATTACCTAATCTCTCCATTACCATCCCTCAGTAAACAAGTGTTGGATGTCATTTTGGAGGCAAGGAGGCCTAGTACTAGAAAATCTTATGCTGAAAAATGGAAAAGATTCTGTGCCTGGAACCAAACTCAAGGGATGGGCACAGCAGCACCCAATTTACCTCAGATTCTTCAATACTTAACTGAGATGCTTCACAAGGGCCAAGATGTTCATCGTGTGACACTGCTGCAGTCATTACACTTGGGTTATCCTGCCGTCAGGCTGTTCCCCACTCGGCCTGAGTTCCAAAGTCTTGGTCCGGCGTCGGTTGCTGTCGCTTCTTCCCTGTTGTCAGTGTGACGGGTATACAAGATGCAGCCGACGCCATTTTCTTCAGTCTTTCTTGCCGCGCGGTGCCCGAAGCAGAAGCAGTTCGCCAGTGCCGGTCGGCCGACTCCTGAGATTTTCATTCCGAATCCAGAACCAAAGTCTTCTAAAAAGCTAAGTACCTCATTGGGGAAACTTTTTCTTGCCTCAGACCGATGTCAGTAAAAGTTAATAATTGTATTTCTTGTGGGAAGCAAATACCTCATAAGGATTTCCACTCCTACTGTATCCCATGCCTAGGCCCAGACCACGACGTCACTGGTTGTTGGTTTTGTGCTAGGTTTAACAAGCACACTATTAAACGTTGTTTGATTTTGCCCGACATTATTTTGGCAGAAAATTTAATTACACCATGCCGTCGGAACGTCAGATGACCGGAATTCATAAAAAGCGCAAAGACAAGGACAGGCATCCGAGGCCCAAGACTGACGAGGCCTCTTCTAGGCAGGTCGCCAGTTCTCCGGTTTTCAGCGAGGCGCCTACGCAGCCCCTGACAACCGCTTCTACAGAACCAGAGACCGCCTCCGACTCCCACGTGGAGCTGGCTGGGCCTTCGGACGCTCTTGCTATTCAGATTACTGAACTTAATCCTACAGAGGGAACTGAAGTAGCTGAACAATCCACAGCTTCAGAGGGTGTTTTCAGACCTACCCAGTTAACCATTAAACCCTCTGTTAAGTCTAAGCCTCCCTTAAAAGCAAAGAAACAGACACAGCAATCTCCAGGGCAGGCTTCCATGCCTAAGAAACAAATGCTAAAAATGGCCGAAGACCTAATCACCCTGATCAGAGGGTCCCATCCCCCTCCAGATAAAAGGCCCAGACAAGATGCAGACTATGAATTTTCAGACCAGGTGTCCATTTCCTCTGACTCATTCTCAGACCTAGGGTATTCCTTACCCCCTTATGAGGATTTGGATGCTGAGGAATCAATTCCATCAGCTTCTCTGCCTGAGGACTACTCCTTTGGGGAGACCTTACATACCATGAGGGAGCATTTCCACTGGGAGGGCCAGGATTATTCAGAATCCAAGAAAAGGCTCAGAGACTTCCTCTTATTGCCTCAACACAGACCCCTTGCTATTCCGCCAGTGTTAGATATTGTGGATGATGTATATACTGAATCCAGCTTAAACCCTGACTCCTTACCACCAGCCCCAGTTAAGCCAGATAGATATTACAGAGTCCCCGACTGTCACAAATTTCTATACAAAAGCCCTGTCGCTGACCCTGAAACTATTTCTCAGGGACCCAAAGGGATTAAGGCCTCATCAGCTAAAAACCCAGTCCCCTCTGACAGAGATTCCAGAGCATTAGACAGATGGGGCAAGAAAGTTTATACATCTGCAACTTTAGCCATAAGAGCCTTGAATTGCCAGTTTCACATGCTAAAATATCAACAATTTTTAATGACTCAGTTGAAACAAAAGATGCTTCCAGATTCAGATCATCCTAATTTGAAAGAAATGCAGGATTTATTGCATGCAGCTGAACAAGTGGGAAAACATACTTTGCAATATGGTTTTGATTCCTTAGAGGCCTCCTGTAGAGCAGCAGTTACAGGCTCTGTCATTAGAAGGCATGCTTGGTTAAAAGAACATACGCTACCAGATCATGTTAAAGCCAAATTACTGGATGCACCTTTGCAGCGGGATGTGTTGTTTGGAGTTAAGGCAGAGGAGGTATTAAAAAAGATGGAGGATAAGGCAAAATCTATGCAAACGGTCAAAGATTTCTTACAGGTTCAACCTCCTCGTTTTAGCAGAAATTGGCCAACAAAAAATTGGTCCTTTCAAGTCACAGACAGACATCAAAGGGGCAGATATAGACGTCCAAGAGGTAGAGGTCAGACACAAGGCCCTTACAGACCTCGACAATGGGGTACACCGGGCCAGAAAGAGGGGGAAGACAGGCCTCAACCTTATAAAAAACAGTCTCAATGACTTCCCACTACAGCTGCCAAACATCCTTCTCTTGGCAGCTCCCTTAGGAGGAAAACTGGCTCTTTTCTATCACAATTGGCATTGCATCACCAAAGACAAATGGGTTCTCAACATCATATCTCAAGGTTACAGGTTTCACTTCCACACTCTTCCAAGGTTAAAAGGAATGCCGAATCTGCCACCAAATCAATGGGCAGAGGCTCAAAAACAAATTACAGCACTCATGGACATGAGAGCTATTCAAAACGTACCACCAGAAGAGCAAGGACAAGGATTTTACTCAAGACTCTTTCTGGTTCCCAGAAAGGACAAAGCCTGGAGACCCATTCTGGACCTTTCTTCTCTGAACACTTACCTGGATGTTCCGAAATTCAAAATGTTGACACTACAGCAGCTTCTTCCCATGCTGGGCAAGAAAGCTTGGCTCGTGACTTTGGACCTCAAAGAGGCATATCTGCATGTCCCTGTCAGACAAAACTGCAGAAGATACCTCAGATTTCTAGCAGGTTTAATGCACTCTCAATTCTCTGCACTGCCCTTTGGCTTATCTACTGCGCCCAGGGTCTTCACAAAGTGCCTGGCACCAGTAATTGCTTTTTGCAGGCAAAAAGGAATTCAAATTTACCCATACCTGGACGACTGCCTAATCCAAGCAGAGAGCAAGGATATTCTTCTAAAGCATCTGGCGTACGTAAAAAAGTTATTAAGTTGCCTGGGGTACACAGTAAACGAAAATAAATCAAAACTAGTGCCCTCACAACAGATAATATTCCTGGGTGCCAGCTTAAACACAACGGCCCAGATGGCTTATCTCACACCAGACAAGCAAAGACAACTGACTCAGTATTTTCATTTAATGGCAACAAAGACCCAAATCCATGCAAGAAAAATTCTGCAGGCCTTGGGCTACATGGCATCTTGCATACTACTAATTCCATATGCCAGACTGCATATGAGGAAACTACAATGGTACCTAAAGAGTGTATGGTCTCAACACTGTCAAAATTCGGAAACCGTTATACCACTAATTCCTTGCCTTCAACAGGAGTTTTAATGGTGAGCTCAAGCTTGTCACCTCAACAAGGGACAGCCTTTTACTCAACCCACAGCCAGGCAGACACTGACAACAGATGCATCGGATTACGCCTGGGGAGCACACATGGCAGGAAAATGTATTCAGGGCGAGTGGCCCACAGAACAAAGACATCTCCACATCAATCAAAAAGAGATGCTAGCTGTACAAAATGCAATTATAGCTTTCAAGGACCTGCTACATCCAGGACAACTACTACTAAAGACAGACAACACCACAGTTATGTGGTACATAAACAAACAAGGGGGCACACACTCCTAACCCCGCTGCAGACAAGCCATGACCTTGTGGATCACAGCTTTAAACTACCAATTTCATCTGCAGGCACAATTCCTGCCAGGAGAGAAAAACACACTGGCAGACGACCTAAGCAGAAACATCATGGATCATCACGAATGGCAATTGAGTCCACAAATATTCAGAATGATAGCACAAAAATGGGGGAAACCAGACACAGATCTGTTTGCATCCCCAATGAACTGCCAGCTACAGAAATTCTGCACAAGGAGCTACCATCCGCAAGCATGGAAAGTGGATGCTCTCTCATTCAGCTGGAAAAAACTACAAGTATACGCTTTCCCTCCTTTACCTCTCCTTCCAAAGGTACTCATAAAAGCCAGACAGGAAGAGCCAAAGATGATCCTGATTGCACCAGACTGGCCACGCCAGCACTGGTACCCAATCTTAAAGAACTTAGCACAAGAACCACCCTGGATTTTGCCTCAAATACTGCAGCTATTGACACAACACAACAATCAGATACTTCACAGCCAACTAAAGACCTTAAATCTAGCTGCATGGAAAATTCCTTAACCAAGCAAGCATTGCCTCTCTCCAAAGCTGTTATGGATGTCATTCTGGAGGCCAGAAAGCCTAGCACCAGGAAAGCCTACTCGGATAAATGGAAGAGATTCTGTGCCTGGAACCAAGCACACAGCCTTGACCCTCTTGTCCCAAACATTCCTCAGATACTTCAATACTTAACTGAGATGCTGGACAAGGGCCTCTCCTTCTCATCCATCAAAATTCATGCCTCAGCCATTTCTGCTCATTACAACATGGATCCATCAATTTTTTTCAAATCCTGTGCTCAAACAGTACCTCAGAGGGGCTAAAACATGAGACCGCCCCATAGAGCACCTACACCAACTTGGGACCTCAACTTTGTTTTGGAAAAATTAACTTTACCTCCTTTTGAGCCAGCTAACACAGCAAAATTAAAATACATCTCTTGGAAGACTGCTCTGCTACTGGCAATAACATCAGCAAGAAGAGTTTCACAATTACAGGCACTAATGGCAGTGGAACCTTTCCTCATCTTCCACCAGGACAGGGTGTTTTTAAGAACTAACCCTACGTTTATGCCAAAGGTAGTATCAAGTGTGGCTCTAAACCAAACTATTCACTTGCCAACCTTTTATCCAAAACCACAGAACAAAGGGGAGAGACTACTACATTCCTTGGACATTCACAGACAGTTATGCTTCTACTTGGACAAAACCAAAGCTTTCAGAAAATCTGAGCAATTATTGGTAGCATACGCTGCAGGAACACAGTAAAAAGCCATTTCAAAGCAGACTATTTCAAAGTGGATAGCTCACTGTATATGTTTTTGCTATACACACCATGGAAAACCTGTACCTAGCAGCATTAGATCTCACTCCACCAGGGCAACGGCCTCTTCAACTGCTTACTGCTTACCTCAGGGGAGTGCCTACCAAGGATATTTTAGAAGCAGCAACATGGAGTTCTGTACATACCTTCACCAAATATTACCATTTGCCTTTATATTCCAAATCCAGAGCTGGCTTTGCCACTGCTGTGTTGCAGGGCCTTATAGCCACCCCTAATGCCTTATAGATCCATCCTCCCTACCTCAGCTTTGGGATTCCACCCAAGTGTAATGACTGCAGCAGTGTCACACGATGAACATAGTACAGTTTTGTACCTACCATAAATGTAGATGTTCGAGTGTAGACACTGCTGCAGTCCAGGTTACCCTCCCTCCTTCCCCTCTTACTGGCTGGTATGTACCTATGTCTTCTACCCTTACTACCTATGGGGAGTATTTGCTGGTAGCTGTAAGTTGTTTTTTACTTTTCTTATGTATGTTTTATTAGCAGTTGGAATTGCCTACATATTTAGAGGCACCTGACATCTGGGGCAAGAAAAACTGAAGAAAATGGTGTCTGCTGCATCTTGTATATCCCTGTCGCACTGATGTCAGGGAAGAAGCGGCAGCGACTGATGCCGGACCAAGACTTTGGAACTCAGGCCGACTGGGGAACCGCCTGACGGCAGGATAACCCAAGTGTAATGACTGCAGCAGTGTCTACACTCGAACATCTACATTTATGGTAGGTACAAAACTGTACTTTCCTCAGAGGGGCCAAAAACTTAAGATCACCCAGGAGAGCCCCATCTCCAGCCTGGGACCTTAACTTTGTATTGGAAAAACTCACTCTTCCTCCTTTTGAGCCAGCTGCTAGTGCAGAATTAAAATTCCTTTCTTGGAAAACAGCCTTCCTTTTAGCAATCACTTCAGCAAGAAGGGTATCTGAATTGCAGGCCCTTATGGCAGTGGAGCCTTTCATCATCTTTTTCATGTGGACAGGGTCCCTCCTTCATGCCCAAGGTAGTATCCAGTCTGGCTCTTAATCAGTTCATTCATTTGCCAACCTTCTTTTCTAATCCACAGAACAAAGGGGAATGGGTACTGCACTCCTTAGATGTGCACAGACAACTTAGATTTTACTTGGACAGGGCTAAACCTCAAAGGAAATCTGAACAACTGCTGGTGGCATTTGCTGCACGGGCAGAGGGGAAGGCTATTTCAAAGCAAGCCATTTCTAAATGGATAGGCCATTGCATTAATTTCTGCTATAAGCACCATGGAAACCTGTCCCACAGGGGATTGGACCACATTCAACCAGGGCTGCATCTACCTCTACAACTTTTCTCAGTGGTGTCCTTACCAGGGACATCCTAGAAGCTGCTACCTGGAGTTCTGTACATACTTTCACCAAGCATTACCATTTGCCAATTTTCTCTAAATCCAGAGCTGGCTTTGCTACTGCAGTCTTGCATGGCCTTATAGCTGGTCCTAATGCTATCTAAATTCCTCCTCCCATCCTTAGCTTTGTGAATCTACCCAAATGTGATGACTGCAACAGTAAAACACGAAGAACATATTACAGTTGTGTAGACTAACCATAAATGTAGATGTTAGAGTGTATTCACTGTTGCAGTCCTGGTTACCCTCCCTCCAGCCCCCTGACTTCTTTTGGCTATACCTCTATTCTCCTTTACTATGCTTAAAAGCTTTTTGGTCTGTTTGCTTTTTGTTGGAGGTATAACCTTGTATATATATATTTAATTGCCTCCCATTAGGGAGGCACCTGACATCCTGGCAAGAAAAACTGATGTAATGGCATTGGCTGCATGCTTTATACCCCTGACTACCTGACATCACGGAAGATGAGACAGCAACCGACGCAGGACCCAAGATTTTGATAATCAGGCCGACTGAGGGCTACTGCAAGCAGATAACCCAAATGTGATGACTGCAACAGTGCATACGAACATCTACATTTATGGTTAGTGTACACAACTGTACTATCTGGGTCACCTAAACCAGTTTTATGAAAGACAAAATTCAGATGGTCACAGTTCAGTCCATTTTTACCTGTCCTGAGGAAGGAAGATTGGATGTGCTCCGTAGATTTCCAGGACACCTACTATTATGTCAAAATAGTAAAGCACTCTAGGAGATTTCTCTGCTTCTGGCTGGATGCTAATCACTGCCAATTCTGTGCACTGCTATTCAGTCTCACTACCACCAGCAAGGTGTTCACCAAGATAATGGCAGTGGTAGCAGTGCACATGTGTCTGATGGGAATCTTAGTCTTCTCGTACTGTGACAATTTGCTCTTAACCGCTACCTCCAAGCATCTACTGCTGTGTCACCTGAACTTAGGAATAACTGTAAATCTGCCAAAATGTCAATTTGTCTCCAATACAGAGAATAGAGTTTATTGGATGCCACCTAGACACCAGCCTGCAGATAATCGGTCTTCCCCAGCCCATAGTTGTGTTAGTTCGCCTTACAGCCGTACAAGTACTACATTACGTTCTGCATCTTTTAGGCCTCATGGTGTCCACAATTCTAATGGTCCCTATAGCCAGATACTACATGATAGAGCTTCAAGGGACTTTAGCAGTACAGTGGTTTCAGTCCATCCACCTTTTGCATTCAGAGATTAGAATTGCTCAAGTCTGCAAACAATAGATTGCATGGTGGGTAATGTCCCTGACTGTAACACAGGGTAGCCCTTTCCTTTCAGAATTACTGTTGGCAATAGTAACCAGGGATGCCTTCCTTCTGGGGGTGCATTTCGTAGGGAGAATGGTCCAAGGTACGTGGTTGTCACTAGAGGTCAGTCTTCTTATCAGTATCTCTGGGTTGATAGCAATCCTCCTAGCTTTGCAAGCATTTCAGGACCTCCTTTCCAAGGGTGTGATTTCCATACAGATGATGTTGTGCCAGTGGTATGGTACGTTAATAAGTAAGGGGCAACACGCTCTTATCCTCTCTGATGAGAGGCCATGAGAGTTTGGCAGTGGGCGATATCACACTGCTTTCTGATAACAGTGCACATCCTGTGGTTGTCCAGTGTACTAGCAGACAAATTGAGATGAATGGTCCTGATGCCTCATGAGTGGTCCTTCAATTCTACAGTGACATATTTTGATACTTGATTGCTGGGGTAAACCTTACTGCAGCATTTTTACATCATATCTAAACAATCCCTCCACAGAAGACTGTCACTGAGGGATGCTGTGGTCCACACTTGGCCCCCAGGCCTCTTATATGCTTTCCCTCCTTTGCTGCCAATAAAATCATGTAGAAAGCAAGACAGTGCAAGGCCAACATGATCCTCATTGCCCCCTTTTGGCTCCAACAGACACTGTTCCCGTAGCTATCCTATTTGACTCATCCATCCAGACTGCCTCTTGTGGACCAGAAGTCTATGAAGTTAACTGCATGGTACCTCCAATTTTAAGCATAGCCAGAGATGCCAGGCTTCCCCCTTCGGTAGTCAGTATTCTGTATGCTTCTCAGAAACTATCCACTAGAAAAAATTACCAGAGTAAATGGAAGAGATTTCTGTATTTGGACCTTTCACTAAAGGACTGGACCCTTTATCAGTACCTTTTCCATCCATACTAAAATTTTTATCTGAACCCTTTAAAAAGGGTTCCAGCTTTGCCACCATCAAGGTACAGATGGCTATTTCAAATTTTCTTTTTCAACAAAAAGACACTCCAGTAGCATCACTGAAATTTTCCAAAGCTTTCTTGAAAGGTACCTTTCTACTAAGACCTCCCATTAGAGACCCAGCCCCTCCATGGGACATCACCATTATGTTGCACACTCTGATGCAGTCTTTGTTTGAACATGCAACCACAGCAGGTCTAAAATTTCTTATTTGAAAAACAATTTTTCTAGTAACAGTGACATCATCAAGATGAACTCAGTTACAGGCTCTTTCGTGTAAACCTTTGTATGTAGTATTTCACATGGATAGTTTCCCTTAGAACAAACACATCCTTTATTCCTAAGGTAGCATCCGAAATAAATCTAAATCTATCCATAAACAATCTGAGATTTAGATCCGAAGTTGCTTTGAAGTCTGTACCAAGGTCTGATCCATTTGGATATGACAGTCCATATGTTTGAACTGGATGAAAATTAGACACCGTTGGATATAACGAAAGTCACAAGTAACCAGGACAAGAAAAAACTACTACATGAAAAAACGTGACAGTGTGAGCCCTCACATTGAATGTAATGTTGTTGTAAGTAAATAGCTTGTTTTCTTTTCTTTGGGGTGGAAGGCCCAAGGTATTAGTAAGTCTGGCACTGCTCTTCTTTAAAGAGTGAGCTGGGAGAGCAAAACATTTCCTAACTGTTGTAGAACCTTTTTTGTTTATATCTTCCTTGCCTTATGTCAGCTTCTGTGTTCAAGAGATGTAGAAACCTTGACTAAAAAAATGAGTGGGAGTGTCCTGAACGAGAAAAATCCACTGTAAATCACGTAGCACCAAACTGGAGTCAAATACTTCAATATGCAACTTTGTAGTTTCACTTAAAAGGTTCCTCAGAAACATAAACATTTAAAACAGTTACTAAAGCCATTTAAATAGATAAAGGTCGCATGGTAAAACTCACATGGTAAAACTCACATGGTAATAGTCAGATTATACAGTTACTCCCTGTGATGTAATTCTCTCAGATAGGGATTTAAAGTTACAACTTCATTTAAACTTGGCAATATATGAGCTCTAAGTCGCAAAATCCATCTATATTCCTCTAATTCAGTACATTGAACACTATTACCACCACAAAGGGATTCATTAACTTGAAATAAAATCATAAATGTAAAATAGTGTGTGTTGCCTGCTGTATAAATATGCCTATATAATGCATTAGTGTTAAGTTTCCTATTAATTTCAGAGAGATGACTACTAATATGATCTTTCAACCTTCTATTGTTTTTTCCCCAAATAACATGCATCACT
Organism: Protopterus annectens; assembly: GCF_019279795.1. Taxonomy (NCBI): domain Eukaryota; kingdom Metazoa; phylum Chordata; order Ceratodontiformes; family Protopteridae; genus Protopterus; species Protopterus annectens. Next base: position 1,316,594,214 of record NC_056743.1, on the reverse strand, counting down.
TAACTGGCAAGTAGCTAGGTATATAATATTCCTAGAATCACAATTTCCAAACACTCGTACATTAAATATTTTGCCAGTGACTGGATGGGTAAAGCTTTTATCAGTATTAATACTACTACAGCGCACGCATTTGTTAATCTATGTGTTCCTATTTTATTGGTCTTAAAATATATAATACTTTGTGGTTGTTCTTTATAACAGTTTATTCTTTAAATTAGGACATCCTTTGTAACCAAAGGTTGCTTTATGACCTGTAGAATTCCTAATCTCCGGTACTGCAGACAAAATGGACCAGTATTTATTAATAATGGCTTTAACAGCCTTTGTATCTTGATTATAAGTTAGCATGGATCTTCTGTCTTTATTAACATTTTTACTTTGCTGAACTATACCTATATTGTGGGGCTGCTTAGAGAAAATTGGTCTGATGTCAGCATCAAGTTCTTGAATTGTAATATCTCCAGTGTTAACAACTTTGCTATTATAACCCCTACATATAAAATCTTTTGCTGTATTATTTATCTTCAGTATGCAGTCTAGCGGCACGCTTCATTTGATTATCAACAACATTTTAAAATATAAAAGGTGGATGCATACTAGTGCGATGCAGATACGTATTTCTTTTAACAGGTTTCTTATATAACCTAGTTTCAAGGCTGCTCAAATGTGATTTATATAAAGTAATGTCCAGCAAATTAACCTGTTGCAATGATGTTTCTTTCTTACACTTTAGGAATTCAGTACATGTATTCAATGAGTTAAAAGAACATGTTGAATTGCACGACTAGGGAACTTGGTCTCCATCTCAGGGGAAGATGAAAGAGTATTGACCTGTTTGGCCATGAAATGTTTTCATTCTTTTGTTCAGGAATTATACAGACAGTGACAGATGGTACTGGTAGTGGTCCTGTAAACTAGCAAGGGCACATACAATTTCCAACTGTACAGGTTGGTAGAGGTAATTTGGAGTGAGTAATATCAAGACCTAACTAGTCTTGCAAGCTGTCTAGACCAGGCCAAAAAATACTTTGACAGACATGTTAAGCAGGGAGGGAAAGCACTCCTTTGCATTCTTAAAGATCATTGCTGCAAGATGGGTTTCTTCCTGGTTATTGGTCCTTGGTCCTGTGTACATATTTGTTCTGGTAGCTTCTGTTTGTAGTTTGTCTGGAACCCCTCCTTTTCCTTTCTGTTTTAAGTAGCCCATAAGTTATGCACATACAGGCAAACGATGATGATGCCATAGAAGCTTTCCCAGAAGCCATTGAAAGTTCATAGGTATATGATACTAGGCTATTGGCTTGGAGGCCCTTATAAGCCTAGCCAAGAATTTCGCCCATCTTCCCTCAAAGTCAGCACCTGTTTCCCCGTCCAGCAGGGACACAGGTGGTATCCCAGGGGTGTATTTTCTGTTTTTCATCCACTCGTCCATGTCCCTCTTAAAGAGGGCTAGAGAGGTACTCTGCTTGACATGGAGCAGGGGTCTAGTCCACAGATGGCGGGAGTCTTTCAGACACAAATCTATCTTGCCAACAAGTTCTGTTAATGTCACAGACCAGGTTAAGGCCTTGCGTGCGGGTTGTGTGAGTGGAGTTTGTCTTACGGATATGTAGCAACTCCATCAAGGCTGGGTCTGAAATGGCCTTGTATGCCAGACACAGGTCACCTGTGAGCAGTCTGCATGAGACTAAGTAGAGGGACAGGACCTTTAGCCTATCTGTGTAGGATAGGTGTTTGAGACCCTGGATTTTCCCGGTCAGGAACCTCTGTGGTCTCTCCAACTGCTGCATGTGCTTGGCAAGGTACATGCCAAAGAGGGCATTGTACTCGATGATGGGTCTGGTAAGGGAGGAGTACAGGGATGTTATGAGCTCCTTGTTTCTGGATGAAATACCCTTATTTATGAGGTGAGCCATGTAGAAAACCTTCCATACAGTGGAGGCAACGTGTTGGTCAAAAGTCAGTTTGCGATCAACATGGGTGCCCAAGTCCCTCATGACTGATTGCATGCTTAGTATGTTCTTATTAATGTGATAATTAGTGGGGATGATGATGCATTTCTTGGCATTCAGTTTGAGGCCATGCTTCTAGCACTTGTCTTTGGTTTGGGTAAGGCCCTCTTGGAGGATGCTGACATCACTAGGGGAATTTAAGACAGCACCCAGCTTGCAGTCATCTGCAAACTTGGTCAGCCACAGACCACTGGTTTTGGCTTGCACCTCAGAAAAGTATATCCCAAACAGTAGAGGCCCTAAGACTGATCTTTGGGGTACACGCTCATTACACATCTACTACTAGAGGTGTCTTCCCGTACTTTGACTGAGTGGTTTCTATCAGTGAGCCAGTTAGCTACCCATCTGGTAGGGTTGATGCCTAGCTGGGAGAGTTTATCTATTATGCTCGAGTAAGGAATAGTGTCAAAGGCTTTGGCTAGGTCAAGGTAGGTGGTGTGCACCGTCTTCCCCCCTCGTCCATGGTTTTGGTGACCTGTCTTGAAGAAATCGACCAAGTTTTACAGGCATGATCTCCCTTTCACAAAACCAAACTGTGTGGGGTCAAGTGTTTGGAGGTTGCCAGTGTCCTTGTTTATAAGGTCCATGATAATGTGTTCCATGGCCTTGAAGATCAGGCTAGTTAGGCTGATGGGCCTATAATTGCCTGGGTCAGTGGATGCTCCACCTTTGTGTAGAGGGATGGCAGTGGCTGTTCTCTATTCAGCTGGGATGAAGCCGGTGCTCAGGCTTGGTTGAATGGGGTGTCTAATGGAGCTGAGAGCTCATGTCTGAGTTTATGTAGGATACAGCCAGGGATGTTATCGGGAACCATGGAGACTGTATTTTTTGCCTTTGAGGAGGGCATTAAGGACCTGCTCCCTGGTGATGAGGGGAGGGGGGTAGGTGCTGGGGATGTCCTGGTTTACTGATGGGGGGACAGGGGGTGAAGTTTTCAGTGAACCTGTCTACCAGCAGGTTGGCTATATCTGTGGCGTTTTTGTATGTGGTGTTATTGACCACCAGTTCAAAGCAGATTTGGGTGTTGCCTTTGAGACTGCGGGCACAAGTTGCTTGACTGCTCTACCATTTATGCTTGCATTTCACATCCTTCTATTGCTTCTTTAACTTGCTGTCATGACATTTGTTGGCGCATTGTCTTGCGCAATAAAAAAGCAAAAGAAAGAGTGATACTTGTTATTCTTAGGTAGAATACCCGAGTCCCAGCAGATCATGCCAGGGGACTGTGATTCCTGAAGAGATTTAGGATAAGACTGAAGTCTGCCTCTAGCAGAATTCCACTACCTCTATATGAATCTTGCAGGAATTTTCCTACTGTTTGCATGACTGCTGTTTGGTGACTTAAAACATAGATTTTTCTTCCAGTAGTTATTGCCATTTATGTGGTTGTGTGCAAGGTATCCTCATTTACTTACCACTGCCTACATTACTAATTTGTAGGCCAAGCACTGGACATGCCTGTCATAAGTGTTCTGGTGTGCATTACACACTTGATAGCTCTATGCTAGGCATCCTGTCTAACTAGCCAATTTTTGTGGCACAACTCCTTCATTATATCAATTCCAGACGAATATATTATAATGGTAACCTACTACTTGGATTCTAGGCCTGCAGACTCCTTTTCTTCTACAGACCATGTTTTCTCGCTCCCTGGATACACATTGTGGTTGTTACTCGCAATTTGCATGCATAATAGTTAGGAATACAATATACTTGGAGAAAAACTATTAAACTTCCTACAGAACAGAGCCTCTGGCATCTGCTTCTGACATCCACTTATAGCTTTAAGCTTTTCTACAACATCTGTCTTCACAACACTTAACTCTGTGGTCTGCATAGTGTATCCTCACATTTTTATTTACTAATCTCATGGTCTTGTTGAACACGTTTCCTTATTTACATTCCTCACCTTTTATTCCCCTTTACTAATCCTCCCTTGTGTACCAGTGCAGCAGGAAAAATGTAAATTGCAAATTATCCTGTAGCAGTGCATAAAATATTCTTCTTCTTTCGGCTTTTCCCGGTTAGGGGTCGCCACAGCAGATCACCTGTCCGCTTACGATTGGCAGTGGAGTCTTACGTGTTGAGTTGCCAGCCCGGCTCCCAACCTTCCACAGAAGGCGCACATACGCACGCACACGCACTCACGCCTAGGGCCAATTTAGAGTGTCCAATCCACCTACAGCAGCATGTCTTTGGGATGTGGGAGGAAACCGGAGCACCCGGAGGAAACCCACGCAACCACAGGGAGGGCATGCAGACTCCGCACAGAAAGCACCCCAGCCGAGGATCGAACCAGAGAACCTCTTGCTGTGAGGTGGCAACGCTGACCACTGCACCACCGCTGCCGCCCAGCAGTGCATAATATATAAAGAATCAAAATTCCTTCTGTGTAAATACTGTGCATTTTTTCGACATTTCCTTGCTTTACTTTGTAAATTGTATACAGTGTGCATGTTTTTAATATTCACTGTACAAAGTTTTAATATTTTTAATATTTTGATACGTTCCTTTCAGCCTAGTCCTAGTTTGTAACTATTTTCTGTTATACTCTTTTATTTTTATTTAAAAAACCTCTTTTCTTTTTATTGTAACTCCTGGACTATCTAAAATGGGTTCATGTTACATAAGTACAATAGCTAATATTATAATTTCCTGTACAGAAATTTGAACAGTAAATTTCAAGACATTTTTTGTCTTGGATTAAGGAGCTGAACTACGTCATATTATTATGCAAAAAATTATGTAAAATACTATGTCTCTGTATTAGATGCAGTGTTAACAGCTATGAACTATTTAATGGCTCCCAATACTTTGGGACTGCAGTCATTTTAATGTATAGGTGGTGAACCCTGTGGTGATTATATACTGGGCAGATAGTATTGTGGCTTGATGAAGATTCTAGCAATAGGTTTTAGAAATAATCATAAGCTGTGTTGGCAACTTCTTGTCCTGACCGTGGTTACAGGAAAACAGCAGGAATTAGTGATGAAGTGTAACAGAGATGTTCTCAGATATTATTTGTTGACATATAGTAGTGTACAAGGGACTGTGTTTCAGTGAATTTCTGTTGTATGTTGTATGCTGTTTTCTAGGGCAGGAAACAGCTAATATTGATCTCTACGTTTTGCTTTTTTTTTCTTTTTGGCAGGAATATAAAACTTACAAAGAGAATTTTCTGAAGAGGTTCCAGCTGACCAAACTTCCTCCATACCTCATCTTTTACATCAAAAGGTTTACAAAAAACAACTTTTTTGTGGAGAAAAACCCAACCATCGTCAACTTCCCTATCACGTAAGGAGAGGAGTTTGATTGCTTATACCACTGTAACTACTGTGTGATTGTTAGGTAGTGGTCTTGCACAGTCAGGGATTATTAACTGGCATGTACCCAAATTTGAAATAGCTGGAAAAGACTCCCCATCCTCATCAGGCAGAGCTCCCCTCTGGCCCTCTTCAAAAGAAATCATGGTGAGTGGATGGGAAATAGAAAATTCACCCTGGGGGTCACCTCAGCTGCCCTGCTAGAAAGTGACAGTGGGAACTAACGTCTGTTGATGTGATGCTAGGTATTCTCATTGGTTAGGCTTACATAGGCCCCAGGGCCATTAGCCTAGCAAACATCTATGAACCTTTGCATTAAGCATGATGTAGAAGGTAACTTTTTTGTAACTATGCAGTGTGCAGATCCTGTAAGGAGTTTAAATGTTCCTCTGATCAGTAGCCGCTGGAAAACTCATCTGTCTTTTTTTCCACTGCATGTTAGCAAGGAGCACCACAGCTAAGACACTTTTTCTTTAATAGCCACCTAACTGCGCCACTGTATTTTGCATTATCATCAAAGAACAGCACAGTTGGAAATTCCATGCTTTTACACGTTTGTTATTGTGTAGTACTGCTTGACACTGCATTGTGGTAGTGAAGCATTGTTAAGTAACCAGTTCATGGTGGTCTGAGTGCTCCCTGTCATCTCTAAACTGGGATCACTTATTTGTCACTTGAAGATCGAATATGAAAGACCAGTCTCCACTTAGGTTTGCAGAGGTGTGGGGTAAGTTTATGTACTTCCATTTTATTGCATCACCCTTTACCAAACAAACAATTTGCATGAAAATGCTGTTTTAAAAGTAGTATTTAAAAGCAGCTACCAAACACTGTTTCCTTTCTAGAGAAAGGGGTTTTGGTTGGACTGCTGGATCAGCTAACCACATCTGAGAAAGAAAATTTTTCCTATGGCAGAAGTATGCAAGCAATAAAATATAAACAGTGGGAAATCCAAAGGTTAAGTTTTTGTTCCATGTTCTCTCTGTGTTCCCTTCCTCACATAGACCACTGTAATACTGCTGGAGCTTGAGTTTCAACATTGGCTGTTACCGTCTGCAGTTGCTGATTTCATAAGCCCTTCTTTTCAGCACTCAGAAATGTTAGTCACATGTAGAGATCCCATATTATAAATACCATAAGGTTTCTCATTTGTAGTAGTTTTTAATGCTCTTCTGTTTGATATCATTTCACTTCTGTTTTGTTACATTGCTAATCCCTTGTTCCTGATGCAGTTTTACTGGTGTTTTTTTTTTCCAGAAATTTCTGTTACTTTTTTGTTTTACTTTTGTGTGACAGAATTTGCATCCATTATCCAAGTTACCTGACAAATAGTGCCAAAGGGTTAGTATAGTAAATATTTGTTCTTTTTTTGAGGGGTTGGGTTTGCCTCTCTCAGTGGATTTTCTGAAAAAAATGTACAAGATTTTAAAAGTGCCATAAAAATAAGCAAAAACAAAGCCATATAGACCTTTTTTCTGTCTTAAGAGAGGTTAGTTATGCTTGAGAGAAAGAATATGAGAATTCAGAAAAGAAGCCCTGAATAGAAGTCTCGCCTGACATCAGAGATGTTGGGAGAATCTTCATATCACTTGCAGCAGCTACCTTTAGTAACAAACCTCAAGCAAGTGACAGTGCCGCTGTCCTTTTCACTGGGGCAGGTGAGCACTTTTTGTTATGGTGGTGCTTAATCCCAGCTGCTTTGAAGGTGGATAGTTAGTGATGGCAGAAGTGCAACAATAAAAGAAAAGAATGGAGGTGAGCCTGCTATTTTGCCATCATCATACAAGACGCGGTGGTGTAGCGGTAGTGTTGTAGCCTCACAGCAAGAAGTTCTCCCGTTTGATTCTCGGCTGGAGCTCTTTCTGTGTGAAGTCTGCATGTCCTCCCCGCGGTCGAGTGATGTTCAAAAGACGTGCGTAGAATGGGCGTGACTTCGTTGAAGGTTGGGCGTCGAGCTGGCACCTCGGCACTGTAAAAATCTACTGCCAATCATTAGCGGACCGTAGTTCCGCTGTGGTGACCCCTAATCGGGAAAAGCCGAAAGAAGAACATACAGCAACAGTATCAGTCCTGATGCACTGTAATTGACGTACTTGGACTAATCAGTAATCATGACAGTGGTAATCCTAAGGACTGCCAGTATGGGAAAAAAAAAACACATCTGCTTTGCAAGATCTTTTAATCACATCATGTGGTCCCCAAGTATTGAGACAGATTTTTGGTTTTCAGTCAGTGGTAAGGACATATTGTCATACACAGGGAGATTCAGTAATTGTCAGCTTGTAATGGGAAGTACAGCCAGCGAGAATATTTCCATGATGGCAGCATCTTTTAAGTTCATGAAAATGTACCTGTAAACACGTGTACAGGTAAATTCACCAAAAAAAATCACAAAATTAGTAAGATATGCAACTAGAAAAATGGGCATTTCATTCATTCATTTTATAATAACTATCTTAATCCATTTCAGGATTACAGGGGATATGGAACCTTTTTGGCACTTGTGAGTGCAAGACTGGAAATAAAACAGGGCTCTGACCCATTGTAGTACACTAGCTGTCATTAAAAAGAAGTCTAAACTGTATACTTTTCTCAAAGTCTTTCAGACGCAAGACTGAACTTGATCTCAAAGGTTGAAAGACAGATGGTATTATTTAATTGCATCAAAAAAATGAAAGAAAAAAATGTGAATGTAACATCAATAAACAGTGAAATGAGCAGGCTTATAAAAGGTACAGATTTTGAAAGTCCTCTCAGTTAAAACGTACCTTTTTCTGGTACTTGTGAATCTGTTTATCTACCTAATATTAACACTTCTGTCTCAATGAATGACAACAGCATTGAGAATATTTCTAGCTTAAATTTGAGCAATGTTGAACTTAATGTTCTCATGAACTCTGTAGCAGTAGGTGTCCCTTCTGTCTTGTCAGTATTCAGAAGCTCAGATTTGTTCTCCCTGGCGCAGTGTAGAGCGTGGAACACATGCTTGCACCATTTTCAGAGCTGTCTTGCTGCAGTACACGTATGCTGATTACTTCTTTGTGCAGTGTCATGTGTAGTACTTTGTCTGTGCTGATCTGTTTTGGAGCTCGGACCGATAAGTAACCAGTTGTGATTCATTTTTTCTTTTATGAAGTTGTGCTTTTGACTGAATTTAGGAGGGAGCATATCAATTTTCTCTTATGACTTTGTTTTGGCATAGAGATCTGACCTGCTGGATTTGGTCCATAGTCTTTGAAAGCAGTCATCTCTATCAAAAAGACTCAAAAAACAAAGTGTATTTCGTCTCTGCTAGGCCCTTACCAAACTGCTTCTGAAAAGGAGGATGGTGGGACCTCCCTTTCCCCCTCTTCACAAGTACATCAGGAGGAGTGGTTTAAACTGGCCCAAGACCATCTCAGTGCCCTATAGGCCATGCCACTGGGGCATGATCCCCCAGGACCATCTTCTGTACCTCTTAAAACAGAGACCCTACTACTGTGGAGGAAAATTAACCTCAGGACTCTGACCAAAAGTAATGGATTACTCCAGATTTCTTCTCCCCTTGGATTATGATTCTGATGATGAAGATACCATCCCCTCAAGCCCCCCCCCCCCCCGAGGAAGGATCTTTTGGGAAAACACCTGAATGAAGGATTTTTTTAAGTGGGAAGGCAGAAAAGTCCTTGATATTTCAAAAAACAAAACAAAAAACAGTAAAGGTATCTTGGTCTCCTAGAAGTGAAGATCCTCAAGCGTCTGGCTGTAGACCTGTCTTTGGTGTCAACTGCTTCCCAGCACCCTTCCACCAAAAAGCAAGACAGATTCCACAGAGTGCAAGAGACACAAAAACACATTTACAAAAATCTAGTGGCTGACCCATGCAGTGGTTTGTATGAACTCTGAAGAGTGGTCAAAGATGGTCCCTGTACCCAATTCCTTACCTAATGATGAGGAAAGCAGAGCTCTGGATAAGTTTGACAAGAAAGTTTTTATTTACTCCACCTTGTTCTTTCAGACAATAAATTGTCAAACTCATGTGACTAAATCCCTTCTGGCAGCTATGGGACTATACGGCGTGGAGTTGGACACCAAACTTTAGGGCTAAACTGTTGGAGATGACTTAGCTACTGAAGTGACCAAACTTTCCATCAAGTGTGGGTATGCGGCTGTAGATGCTACATCTGGAGCTGCATCCACTGGCTGTGTTACAAAAAGTCATGCTTAGCTAATATTGCAGCCCTTACCAGAGGACATTAATGCTCCACTTGACAAGAAAATGGAGGAAAAGAGTAAAGCTATGCAGAAAGTTAGTTTTTCCATTTACCCTTCAGATTTAAAAAGAATTATCCTTTCAAACCTTTCTATCAGAAATAGACTAAGGGCGAGCAACAAAAAGGGAAAAACTTCTGTTCCAAAGTGATGGCAAGGTAACAGTAAAGGGAAATCTGGAAGGGGGGGGGGGGTGTGAGCATCCAGTAATAACTGAGAGCGACCCTAACTGCTTGATATTTCATCCCTCCCTCGGTGACTCTGGTCCTCCTCCCCTCCCAACTGGTTGTCCGTGCACAGAAAGTAGCACATCAACATCAAGTAAATGCTAGCTCTAATGCAGAGATTAAGGGCCTTCAACCAGCTGTGGAAGAAATGAATCTTGAATGTAGTGACAGAAAACACCGATTGTCATGTTACATCAACAAGCAGGGGAAGCAGGGACCAGATCTTGCCAGCTCTGCAGACTAGCTATGACTGCTTGAGAACTGGCAGTCTAACGCAGATTTAACCCACAAGGTGGTTTATATCCCCTTAGAATTGAACATATCGGACCTTTGCAGACCAGCTAAGCAGGACAAATGCAGACCCTTCCAAGTAAATGCTACACCAGGAGATCTTCCTAGAAATTGTGCACAAATGTGTTGTCCCACCAGATAGTTGTTTTTATCCCCAGAAAGCAGATAACAGGGTCAGTTTTATTTGAGTCCTTGCAAAGAGATAAGGCAGTAGATGTGTTTTCTATAAATTTCTCAGGGTGGAATGCTAGAAGTCTAAACCTCAAAATGCACTCACTTGAGGCACTCCTTAAAATGGAGAACATCGACATCTGTGCAGTGACAGAGACCTGGTTCAAGGCTCCAGAGAGCACCCCTGCATTACCAGATTATAATTTATACCATACCTTTCGGCCACCTAACCTGGGCCGAAACACTAAAGGTGGAGGAGTGTCCATACTCATTAAGGATATCCACACCTCCAGGCTAGTTGCTCAGCATAATGCATCAGAGATTATCCAAGTGCAACTATCTCTGGGCAAGACCGCAATCCAAATTGTAGCTTGCTACAGATCCCCCACCATGCCCCAGGATTCCCACTCCTCATTTCTTGATACACTGGAAAATATTAGGGTACAACCCAACACCCTAATAATGGGCGACTTCAACTACCCCACCATTAACTGGGAAAACTACTCGTGTACTAACTCTTTTGCTCAATATTTTCTGGAATTCATAAATTCCAGTGCCTTGGATCAACTTATCCACATCCCCACCAGGGGCAGCAATATCCTAGACCTGGTCATTACCAACATGGGTGACCGGTGTTCCACACCAGAGGTCAATTCCTCATTGGTCAGATCTGACCACAAGCTAATCACCCTAGACATCCACATCCTGCCCCCATCCCCCCATTAGAGAAACCACCGTTAAAAATTTCTCCAAAGCCAACTTCACTCTTTTTAAGACAGAAGTGGCAAACTTCACAACACCCATCCAGATGGACAATAGAGGTACGACTGCTGAATCCTACACAAATGCACTTTATAAGCACTTACACGAGTGCATGGATCGTGCTATCCCTAACAGAACCAAGATGCTATCCTCCAAAAAAAGGAAGCCAATCTGGTTGGTCCCCTACCATAAAACTCTACAACAGAAGACAGAAACTGCTGCAAAAAAGAGTAAAATCCCATGATTGGAGGAACTCCCTAGTCAGCCTCAGTAAGAAGCTGAGATCCCTCATAAAATCCTCCAAAGCTAGTTATGAAAACAAAGCTTCTGTCCTGGCAGATAGGTTCAGTGCTAACTTTACCCCCCTCTCACCCCCTAAAGGGCCCATCTCTATACCGGAAGAATGCAGAGTTCCTGTAATCATGGCTGCACAAGTAAAAACCACACTCTCCAAAGCCAAGAACACAGCATTCATGGGACCTGACAACATCCCAGGCTGCATTCTACATGAACTACAGAACGAACTGGCACCCCACCCAAGTGCCATGTTCAGTCATAGCCTCAGCTCAGGCTTTGTGCCCATTGAATGGCACACAGCGACTGTTATCCCACTCCACAAAGGGGGATCTACCATGGACCCCGGGAACTACTGCCGTACTAGCTTGACGAGCTTGGTCTGCAAGGCTATGGAACGTGTCATCATGGAACTTATAAACAAAGACATTGGTAATCTCCAAACTCTGGACCCCACCCAGTTCAGGTTTGTAAAAGGCAGATCATGTCCCCTAAACCTGATAGACGACTTTGAAGCAGTCACCAAAGCTGTAGATTAGGGTAAGGTGGTTCACACAGCCTGTCTAGAGCTCGCCAAGGCTTTTGACCCCCCCCCCCCACTTTGGAATTATAGATAAACTCACTAAACTAGGTATAAATCCCTATGTCACAAGATGGGTTGCCAACTGGCTCACTGACAGAACCCATACTGTGCAAGTAGCAGACTCCAAATCCGACTTCATACCAGTGACAAGTGGAGTACCACAGGGTTCAGTCCGGGGTCCTTTCCTGTTTGGTATCTACTTCTCTGAAGTACAGGCTAACACAGAAGGTCTTTGGCTAATGAAGTTTGCAGATCACTGCAAAGTAGGAGCCATAATTGAAACTCCTAACGATGTGGACATCCTACAAAAGGGCCTCACTGAGACAGATGCCTAATGTCAAAGCCATGGCCTCAAGCTCAGTGCCAAAAAGTGCATTGTCATCCCTTTTGATAAAAACTCTGTACCTATGAGCTACCACATAGGCAGTAGTCTACTTAACACCGAAAGTGTGATAAAAGACCTTGGGACACAGGTGGACAGTAGTCTCTCCTTTGATAATCACATTGCCACAGTAGTCAGGAAATCCTTCTACGTGGCACACCTCATCACAAAAGGTTTCTCTTCCAGGAAAAAAGAGTTAATTGTTCCCCTCTACTCATCACTCATTAGACCCATTATAGAGTACAATGCCCCTTTCGATATGTACCTCACAAGACATCTACAACAACTGGAAAGGCCTCAGAAATACCTCACAAAGAGGATTACCGGCCTCAAACAGATGCCCTATGCAGACCGTCTCAAAAAACTCCAGCTTTACTCTGTCGCATATCGCCTGCTCAGAGGCTATTTCTGCCTAACATACAAAGCTATGTCAAACCCAGAGCTGTTGGACATGCTCCACTTAAAGAAATCCCAATCCCTCAGAGCTGCATGCTCTAGGGACTTAAACCTTGTCACTACAATAAGCAGAACATGCTGGAGGGGTAGATTCCTGTCCCAGAGACTTCCCATACTCTGGAACAAACTACCTATCTGTATCAAACAAAGCTCCTCATTAGCACTCTTCAAGAAAAATCTTGATGATTGGATGGGAAATGGGAAATTCACCACAGGGAGCACTCCTGTGGCTCTGCTCAACAGGGGCACGGGCAAAAAACTTTCTTGGGTGGTGAAAGCCAGGGTACCTTTTTGGCTAGGCTTATATAGGCCCTAGGGCCGATAGCCTAGTACCTACCTATGAACCTATGTTTCTACCTTTCCCCTGATTCCCAAGGGAATTTAGAAAATGCAAAAGGACAGACCCAGAAAAGTCTTAATGCCACTCTGGTCCTGGCAGCACTGGTTCTCCCTGATCAGGAGAAGGTAGGAGGATGGTTCCAGGTGTTACCCTATAATAGAGTGGATCTCCTGATACAGTGCAAAGGTGTAGTCATTCACCCCGTTCACCAGACTCTACAGCTTTCAGTATGGCTGATAGAGTACTTATGACCTGTAATGCCAAGGTTCAAGGCCAATGTCCTAAGCCTCTGGCTGACCAGATTTGCAGATATTTGCAAATTAGAAGCAGTCCTAAAATCCCCCTCCCAATACTAATGATGTTCTTCATTCACATTGTCTTAGTGGCACATGGGTTCTGTGCCTACACGAATCCACACTAGCACCTTTCCAGAGCTCAGAATTCCCTCCTCTGACTCCTTGTGACAGAAGATCTGCTAAACCTCTCCCATCAGAGAAAGCCTAACTACCCCCTGTCGCAGGAAGTCGGTTCATTCTTTCAGTTGGTTGAATCTCCTCTGCATCCTATGTCTCTGATGCAGGTGGGTAACCTGTAAATGGTTTATCTTCCAGGCCCATGCTTAAACTTATCAAGGGTATCAGAACTTGTCAGAGATTTGGGATGCATGGCTAGGCTTAAAAAGGCCTTTGGCCTAGTAAACACCTGTGAACCTGCATTCATGGATTACCAATTCCAGACTCAGATTAAGATCCCTTTGGAGTAATGCCCTTCCTCAATATTTTATTATATACTTTTGATTTGTTTTCGTTTTATTCAAGATATATTAACTTTTTTATTTTAATGTACTTGCTATTTTCTACTGCTGTTAATTCTAAATTACTGTTGTGCTGTTTGTATGCTTACTACTGCTTTTAAATAGTTATGGGGCTTTTCTGAAGTGTTTTATGACTTGTACTGGGAAACTGAAGTTCTGTGGTGTAAGCTGAACACTAGGGACTCTCTTGTATATGTAGAGCCCCAATTTAGTCACGCCTCTTGTTTCTGTTTGTCTGCTTCATCTTGTAGTTCTGACTGAAAAATATTGCATATTTTCACCTTTTTCTTCATTCATGTGAAATTTACTAGAAATGTAAACTACATAATGCATTTTTATTATTGAATCGTGATTTTACTGCAGATTACTGTATTTGTATTTTCTGTGGAGATTTTTTTCATTTTTGAAATGGAAATCTTAAATGCTTATTTGTGCTATGTTGTAGGATTTCTATTTGATTTAAGGGTGTATATTAGATTTTTTGACACTCTTAGGACAAGTGAATTTTAATTGGTACTGTACCGGTGTGTTCTGTTATTTAACTGGATGTTATGCTGTTTACTACTCTGTCAGATTGTAGAACAATGCTTAGCACAATTTAAACTTATTTTATGCAGTTTTGCCCGGTTTGCTACCTGGGGACATAGTTTATGTTTTCTATTCTAATAATAGTGTCAGTGTATTATTCTGGCATTTTTTCCTTGAATTGATGGATCATAATAACTGCTGTATCCCCACCCATCAAATCCAGTTGCACCAAAAATGAAAAAAAAAAACACTCCTCAGTCCACCGTTGATGTCTGGGGTAAGAGACCCCTTGCCACACATAAGACTCTGCCTCTAGATATTTTATCCAGTAGTGTAGTTCACAGTAAATAGAAACTTCACACTGCAGACATCAAGTCATTATCATGTATAGGGCTGATGTAGTTTCCTTAGCTAATAATGTTTTACAGTCAACAAATCTCTGTGACTGTGCTGCTGTTCAGAATTGACTATGGGGTAACCTTCTCTAGAGAGGAGTCTGAACATCTGATGTTGTGTGCTTCTTCTGGATCTGACTCTGCTCCAACACCAGCCAATTCGAAAGTCTTTAGCCTGTTTGGCTCTGCCTATCTTACCCTTAGCTCACCATTCCTCCATCAACTGCCCAGATCTGTTTGCTGCTATTCATGTCTGCAGCTTGGTCTTTGGCTCAGTTTTACTTTTTTTGCATTTGAAGAGTTAGCACAGTAGTTTTTGGTAAGATTCTTTGTTCCCTTACCCTGTAAGTCATTTGTGTTGTTCTGGTAGTTTTAAATGAAATGTTAGGTATGTAGTGTAGTTTGTCGCACTTTGTCCTTTCTGCCTTTTTTATTTATTTAGTTGTTTTATTTTATTGACATTTGTTGACCGGGAAAGTCCACTGGGTCAGAAACCCATTTTCAGTGGAGGCCTGGGGAGAAAAGCTCCAGTTACAAACAAAATTGTACATCATGGTAATGTTTATAGTAACAGAACAGTGTACAGAAATGTTTATGCAATTTCTTAGTGATTACTAATACACAGAGTAGAAAAGTTTTATACAATATGGTTAGGTGTTAGTAGTGCACATACAAAATTTGTAATGGTATTCATTGTATGGATGAAAAAGGCGTTAGACACATTCATAATAAACAAGTTAATTTATGCACTTCACTGTTTAGGATATAGCCTAATAATAATCATATTGTAATTATAATAATTATAGAATCATTATTACCCATTGGTCATTAGTTTTTTGCAGTGTTTCTTAGTGTTATTGTGCTGCAGTTTTTAGTAGGGTTTTAGATGGATAGGCATTTTAAAAAGTGTCTGTCCTGCAGGCACAAGTTGCCCTCTCAGGTCTTGCACCTAAAATTTGTATACTGTTTGGGTCTATGGCATTTGAATTTGGGATGCTTCATTTGTGAGAGCTTTGACTCTTCAGCTATCAGTGAGCGTAGGTCCAAGATTGTTTTTAAAGGGCATCTACCCTCTGGTTCCTCTGCCCCTCCTCCTCCTAGCGGCTTCTCCCCCATCTCCCAGTACTGGATCTAAGAAGACTCTGCCACGAAACTAAAAGTGAATGTAAGTGGTAGTCTTCAGCCTCCACCACTAGACCTTCTCCCTTGGGTTCACTGGGTCTGAAGGTCCCCTGGCTTTCAGCTTCCCAAGCAGCCCCAGTGCAAACAACAGCACCAACATTTCAGAGCCAAATGCCTTCAGCAGACAAATCAAGCAAGATAGCTTCTCCATCTCTGAGCATTCTGAGCCACTTCCTGGTCAAAGGGTCACCTTCAGTTAGGGTGGATTCTCCCTTTTCTCCTAGCACTCCTCCTCTTCAGTTACCGGAAACTTCCCCATCTCCTCTCCAGTTCAGGGTCTGTCTCAGATCTGGCATGTGGGATCTTCTTCTCATAGAGCCTCCAAGCAATCTTCAGTGGCTTCTTCCATCATACTGCTGAGGTCCTTTTTGCAAGCACAGATGCAGTTAGGTCTTATCCCTTCAGGTCCGGGTCTATCACTGGGACTCTGCTCCATCCTTCTGGCTTACTGTCTCAGCCCCTTTGGATTTGAGGTCTTTGGGGCCAGCTGAATTTCCACCCACCTGATTGGATCCGACAGCTTGGCAGTCTTTGACTTTATCCTGTTCCTTGGTAGCTTCCACCTTTGACTTGTTCAGGGCTGTCGGCACCTTGGAGCCATAGTGTTGAAGCTCGAGTTTCTAGGTGGGGGTCAACGATCCTTGCTTCGGGATTATCGCTTCCTCTCAGTGATTCATTTTTAGACAGCTCACCTCCGATTTCAACATTGGGTCTAGGTTTGGCTCCCTCAGGTTCAGAGCTGTCTTTGGTACTGTCAGGTTCCAGGACCTCTGATTTGAGAGGGCTGCTTCTGCCTTGGCCATTGATGTTATAGATAGGATGTTCTCTTCTAGAGAGAAGGGTTGGATTTTTCCAGGTGGCACCCCTTCCCAGTTTTCATTTGTTCCTCTGGCCAGTCATGAGTCTGCTCCGAGACTGCCTATATCAGCCGGCCTCCAGTTTGCCCTCCATGGCGGGGCTTCCCGACTCAGCTGACCTTTTTCCAGGAATCAAAAATGGGGATAAGTGTCTGTCTTTCAGAAAGTCGCAGTTCTTTTCCAAAGACGATCCTCTGTAGGGTTCTGTCTGAGGGCAGGGGGAGGATCATAACGGACACCATCTGCAGGGCAGAGGCGGTCAGGGCTTCTGCAGGGCCTTTTCCGGCAGTCCCTTTCAGTGATCCTGAAGTCTAGTCAAGCTGCTGTTCTCTGGAGACAGTCGGGATAGTCCAGCTCTCCACCCTAAAGCTTGGGAGGCCAATACTTCATATGCCTGGGTGTTGAGAGTAATACCAGAAGTTATTTCATTCCCCTTTTTAGAAGTTTCAAGCTATCATCCAAAATGTCTCCCATATGTTCCACCCTATTAGAGACTTTACAGAGTGGCTGAGGTTCAAAAGCTGCCCACAAATCGAGTTCCCACCAGATCAGATAGCATCCAGGGTCTGTTCCAGGTTCTTTTTAGTGCCAAAGAAAAACAAAGGACCTCAGGCCAGTTTTGGATTTGAGCAAGCTGAACCAATTTGTCATAAAGACCAAGTTCCAGATGATCTCACTGTGCAGTCTATCTTACCTCGTCAGAGGGAGGACAGTTGGATGTGCTCAGTAGACCTCAAGGATGCTTACCATCACATCAAGATAGATTTCTGTTTCTGGAGGTTTCTTCACTTCTGGATGGGGGCCAATCATTACCTGTTCAGGGCCCTGCCACTCACCACAGTTCCCAGGTATTTTATTTATTTATTTATTTATTTATATTTGTTGACCGGGAGTGTCCGACTGGACGTAGGTCCATTTTCAGCGGAGGCCCGGGGAGAAAAGCTCCACAGTTAAAATAAACAGACAGTAGTTACATTGGATTACATAGCGATTAACAATTTACATAGCAATTACTTACAACATATTTACAGATGAAGAACATAGTACATCAGTAGACAACTAGAATCTTTATTTGTGAAGTACATAACAGACATTAACAAATGTTACAAGAAGAGGTTCCTGCTGTATAATAAGTACTGGCTTATGAGCATCTGAGCTTGCTATAATCAAGGTAGTTAGTGGAGTGGAAAGTGGAGTGCATGGCAGTGATTGCAGCTTGGCTTCAGTTGCAGGGTTTTCAGGTCATTCTATACCTGGATGATTGACTTTTCACTGCCCCCACAAAGGCATAGTTGACTGTGGCCAGGGAATCCTTACTCCAATTGTGCAACAACTTAGACATTACAATCAACTCTCCAAAATCAAGTCTTTACCCTGTTCAAGTTCTGGAGTTAATAGGGTGTTCATAGGTAGGTACTAGGCTGTCTGCCCGAGGGCATTTATAAGCCTAGCCAGAGTGTGTCGGCTTTCGCCGCCCCATTGATTAATTAACTGAGCCTCTGTCAAGCAGAGCCAAAGAAGTGATCCCAGGGGTGTATTTTCTGTTGTTGTCCATCCACTCGTCAAGGCTACTCTTGAAGAGTGTTAGTGAGGGGCTCTGCCTAATGTAGTTAGGAATTTTGTTCCAAGGCATGGGGAGTCTCTGTGACAGGAATCTATCCCTCCAGCATGTTCTATTTATTGTTGTGGCGAGGTTTAGCTCACTAGAGCGAGTGGCTCGCAGTGACTTGGATTTCTTTAGGTGGAGCATGTCCATCAATTCTGAGTTGCACATGGCTTTGTAAGTCAGGCAGAGATCACCTCTGAGTAAGCGATATGCCACTGAGTACAGCCAGAGTTTTTTCAGTCGGGCTGCATAGGACATATGTTTGAGGCCAGTAATCCTTTTGGTGAGGTGCTTTTGTGGTCTTTCCAGCTGTTGGAAGTGTCTTGTGAGGTACATCCCAAATAGGGCATTATACTCTATGATGGGTCTGATGAGTGACAAGTAGAGGGGCACTATAACCTCTTTATTTCTAGATGTGAACCCCTTAGTAGTTAGATGGGTCACATAGAAGGATTTCTTAACTACTTTGGCAATATGATTGTCAAAGGAGAGATTACTATCTACCTGGGTCCCTAGATCTCTGATTCTGTATGAAGGGGGCTGCCGCCTATGTGGTAATTCGTGGGTGTTTTGTTTTTCTCAAACGGGATGACTATGCATTTTTTGGCATTTAGCTTGAGGCCATGACTTTGACACCAGGTGTCTGTCTCAGTAAGGCCTTTTTGGAAGGATGTCCCTGTCAGCCAGAGAGTCAGTTATGGCTCCCAGTTTGCAGTCATCGGCGAACTTGGTTAGCCATAGTCCTCCTGTGTTTGCCTGTACTTCTGAGAAATATATGCCGAACAGTAGGGGTCCCAGAACTGAGCCTTGCAGGACACCACTTGTGACTGATTTAGAGTCGGACCTGGAGCCCCCGCTATTCTTACCGTGTGAGTTCTGTCTGTAAGCCAGTTGGCAACCCATCTTGTAACGTAGGGGTTTATGTTCAGGCTGGTGAGTTTTTCTGTAATACCCGAGTGAGAAATGGTGTCGAACTCCTTGGGGAGATCAAGGTAGGCTGTGTGAACCACCTTTCCCTCGTTTATGGCCTTGGTGACTGTCTCGAAGAAGTCAACCAGGTTTAGTAGGCATGGTCTGCCCTTAACAAAGCCGAACTGAGTCGGGTCAATTGTTTGGAGGTTCACAATGTCTTTGTTAATGAGTTCCATGATGATGTGCTCCATAGCCTTGCAGACCAGGCTAGTCAGGCTTATGGGGCGATAGTTACCAGGGTCAGTTGTGGCCCCCTCCTTTGTGGAGCGGAATAACCATTGTTGTGCGCCATTCTATGGGCATGTAGCCTGTGGAGAGGCTGAGGTTGAACAACGTGTTTAGGTGGTGGGTTAATTTGCTCTGTAGTTCATGCAAGACGCAGCCTGGGACACAATCTGGCCCCATTGATGCTGTGTTTTTGGCTTTTGAAAGGGCTGTTTTCACTTGTGCTTCTGTGATTTCCAGGGCACTACACTTTTCCGGTATTGTTGTGGGCCCTTTTGAAGGTGAGAGGGAGGTGATGTTTGCACTGAATCTATCTGCCAGGATGTTGGCAATATCAGTAGGTTCAGTATATTTTGTGCTATTTTGCACTAGCTCAGAGCATATCTGTGAGTTGCCACTTAGATTCTTGACATAGCTAAAGGCGGCTTTGTGGTTATCTTTCGAATCCTTGGCTATTTTTCTTTCGAAGTTAGCCTTGGATGATTTTATGAGGGACCTTAGTTTCTTACTGATACTGATCAGGGATGTCTTTCCTTCTTGGGATTTGCTTTTTTTCTGAACTAGTTCCCTCCTTTTGTTGTATAACCTGCTTATGGCAGGGGTCCACCAGACTGGTTTCCTTCTCTTAGGGGAGTGAGTCTTGGTTTTGCTAGGGATGGCACGATCCATGCATCCTTGTAGGTGCTCATAGAGTGCAATTGTAAAGGATTCTGCATCTTGGGCAGTGTTATCCTTTAGCGTGAGGCTGTGAAACGTACCACCTCTGCCTTAAGTAAGGTGAAGTTTGCTTTACAAGTTTTTCACTGCGATTTCCTTGGTTAGGGGTGGTGGTGGGGTGTGGACATCCAGGTTGATTAGTTTATGGTCTGATCTAACCAGTGATGGGTTGACCTCCAGTACGGAACACCTGTCGCCCTTGTTGGTGATGACCAGGTCCAATATGTTGTGGCCTCTGGTAGGGGAGTTTACCAGCTGATCCAGGGCATTTGAGTTGATAAATTCCAGGAAGCGCTGAGCCTGGGAGTTTGTACTCAAGTAGTTTTAATAGTAGGGTAATTGAAATCGCCCAGTATCAGGGTGTTCGGTAGGACCTTCATATTTTCCAATGTCTCCAGAAAGGCGCAGTGGTGGTCCTGGGTCATGGAGGGTGATCTGTAGCAGGCCACAATTTGCATTGCAGATTTGCCCGATGTTAGTTGCACATGGATGATCTCAGAGGTGTCATGTTGCGCCACTAACCTGGAGGTGTGGGTATCCTTGATGAATATGGATACACCCCCTCCTTTTGTGGTTCGGTCCGTGTTCTGTGGCCGAAATGTGTGGTATGAGTTGTAGCCCAGTAGTGCTGGAGTGCTCTCTGGAGCCTTGTATCCGGTTTCAGTTACTGCACAGATGTCGACGTTCTCCATACTTAGGAGTGCTTCGAGCACATGCATTTTGAGATTTAAACTCCTGGCGTTGAGTAGCATAACCCTCATTTTTTTACTTGTGCTGTTTACGGAGGTGGGTTTGAATTTTGAGCCTTGCCTAAAAAAGGCACTATGGGGGCAGCAAGAGCCTTGGCCAGTATTCGAAAGCCAAGGGGTGACAGGTGCAAGCCGTCTCTTGCGAAACAATGGGGATTGTCGAGCATGTCATCCCAGGCTGACAGACACTGGATCCCCTTTGAATGACACCAGAAGCTTAGCCAGTTGTTGAAATTATCATTTTTTTTTCATGATCTATAAAATTGCTAGGCTACTGAGATCCAGAGTTAGCCCTCTCCCGGCTCACACACTTATGAAGCTTCTGGGTCATATGACAACGTCAATGGGACTGGTTTCTTTAGCCAGATATCACATGTGGGGCCCTACAATGGACTTTGGCTGTTTAGTCATCCTTCCTGACTTATCCTTTGGATTTTCCGAAAGAGTTAATGAAAGTGTGTCATGAGCAGATTCACTGGTGGTTACAGTCTCCCTTGTTAAATGAAGGGAGACCATTTGTAATTCCTTCTCCTTCTGGCATGGTCACCACAGATGCCTCCCTTCCGGGTGAGGGGTGCAGTTTGAAGGGAGGACAGTTTAAGGGTCCTGGTCTTCCATAGAAGCTCATATTCACATCAGTATTCTGGAGATGAGAGCAGTCCTCCTTGCATTGCAGGCTTTTCGGGATGCCCTTCCCAGGGGTGTGATTACAATACAGATAGGCAATATCAGTCATCTGGTATCTCAACGAACGGGGGAAACATGTTCTTACCCTCTATGTTGGGAGGCCATGAGAGTTTGGCAGTTGGCCGTCTTCTCAACAGTTTCTGGTAGCAACGTATATCCAGAGAAAGTCCAGCATGCTGGCCGACAGCCTGAGTAGGAGCATTTTGTTGTCTCATGAGTGTCCCTAAATCTGACGCTAGCAGCTTGGATTTTTCAGTGTTGGGTCACTCCGTGTTATCGGTTTGCCTCCTTGTCCAACACCAAGTGCAGTAACTATTACATTATCGTTCTCCCAGTTGGTCACCCAGGGATGCATTTTTCTACTTCACCCCCACCCCCTCAGTACAGGATCCGGTCCCTCCCTGGGATTTGCCTTTCGTTCTACAGTTTCTAGCTGGTCGTCCATTTGAACCTTCAGCCGCTTCAGATTTGAAGCTTTTGTCTTGGAAAACTATTTTTGGTGGCAATTACCTCTGCAAGAAGAGTTCCAGAGTTGCAAGCGCTTGATTTTTCACCCCCTTATTTTTGTTCGATAAAGACAGAGTTTCTTTTCACACAAACCTTTCCTTTCTGCCTAAGGTAGCTTCCTAGAATAACTTGACAGTTTCTTTATCTTCCTGTGTTTTTTTTCTCAAGTTTTCCAACAAAGGTGAATATCTTTTACATTGTCTGGATGTACATAGGCAGTTGAGATTCTATCTTGACCGTATCAAATCTTTCAGAAAATCAAGATGTTCTTTGGGTTTCACTGTTGCAGTCATTACATTTGGGTAATCTGCTGGCAGGTTGCCCTCAGTCGGCCTGAATAACAAAGTCTTGGGTCCTGCATCGGTTGCTGTCTCCTCTTCCATGACATCAGGTCGTCAGGGGTATAAAACATGCAGCCGACTCCATTTTAATCAGTCTTTCTTGCTGCGCAGTGCCCAAAGCAGAAGCAGTTCGCAAGTGCTGGTCGGCTGACTCCTGAAATTTTCGATGTTCTTCATCTCACATTGCTGCAGTCCTTACACTTGGGTAGTCCGCTGTCCTCGGTCGGCCCGAATATCAAAGTATAAGGCTGACGTCGGTCAAGGCGCATTAGACTGACATCAGGACGTCAGGGTACAAATGCTCATGACCGACGTCATATCCTCAGTCTTTTTTGCCGCATGGTCCGATGCAGAAGCAGCGTTGCAAGTGCCGTTCGGCGTTCTGAAATTTTTCGAATTCGGAGTTTCAGACCGAGTCAAAGTTGGCTAAGTACCCCGTTGGGGAATATTTTAGTTTTTCTTGCCTCAGTGGTTTACGGATGTCAGAAAAAGTGAATAACTGTATTTCTTGTGGGAAACAGATACCGCATAGAGATTATCATACTTTGTGTATTCCTTGTTTAGGGCCTGAGCACGACGTTGTTGGGTGTCGCTTTTGTGCTAGATTCAATAAGCGCACTATTAAGAGAAGGTTAGATTGTGCAAGGTTAGTCTTCGGGAAGCGGTGCAATTATAATATGCCGTCGGATGCTCCGGCGTCCGCTTCTTCGAAGAAGCGCAAGGACAAAGCAGCTAAGCCTAGGCAAGAAGAGCCATCCGTACCGGACGCCGGTTCTTTAGAGGTGTCGGTGGAGCCGGGGGTTCCACCGGAGGTTTCTCTGGAGTCCCAGGGGGAGACTTTGTTATTGCAGGATGTGGCCTCTCAGGAGGCAGGTCAGGCTGAAGGGGCTTCTCAGGTTACTGTACTCCCCTCCCTTCCTAGGGTGGTTAGGCCCTCTCCTTCTGTTTCCAAGGCTTCTCCCAGAGGCAGGCCAGGTTTAGCTTCAGTTGGTGTCACCCCTAGTTCTTCAGGATCTGTGCCCAAGAAGCATATGCTTAAAATGGCAGAATATTTGATTACTTTGATTAGAGGTTCTTTGCCCCCTCCTGATAAGAGACCTAGGGTGGAACCTGAGTTGGGGAGTTTTGAGCAGGCTTCGGATGTTTCAGAGTCTTCGGCTGAAGACTTGCAGGAGTATTCTCCTTATTCTGATTCTGATGTGGATGATTCTACTCCTTCTGCTTCTCCTCCTGAGGATTTTTCTTTTCAGAGACTCTTCATTCCATGAGGGAGCATTTTAAGTGGGAAGGTCAGGACTTCTCTGATTCCAGGAAAAGGCTTAGGGAATTTTTGTTTTTACCCCAGCATAGGCCTTTGGCTATACCTCCTGTTCTGGATGTTGTGGTAGATGTGTTTGCAGAGGCTTCTCTTAATCCTGATTCTTTGCCTCCTGCTCCTGTTAAACCGGATAGGTATTACAGGGTGCCTGAAGCTCATAAGTATCTTTTTAAGAGTCCTAGGGCGGACCCAGAAACTGTTAGTCAGGGGCCTAAGGGTGTTGAGGCTTCTGTTGTTAAAAATCCGGTTCCTCCAGATAAAGAGGCCAGGGCTTTGGATAGATGGGGAAAGAAAGTCTATACTTCTTCCACCCTAGCTATGAGGGCTTTGAATTGCCAGTTTCACATGTTGAAATACCAAAACTATCTACTTTCTCAATTGAAGTCTAAGGTAGATGCTCTGGCGGAAGGTATTGAGTGTAAAGAGTTACAAGATTTAGTACATGTTTCTGAACAGGTGGGTAAGCATTCTTTGCAATGTGGTTTTGATGCTGTACAGGCCTCGTCTAGGGTGGCTGCCACTGGGTCAGTTCTTCGCAGGCACGCCTGGCTGAGGTATCAGAATTTATCTGACCATGTTAAGACAAGGATTTTAGATGCTCCTTTACAATCTGATGTGTTGTTTGGTTCACCTGTTGAGGCAGTCTTAAAGAAAATGGAAGACAAGGCTAAGTCTATGCAGACTGTTAAAGATTTTTTGCAGGTTCAGCCTCCGAAGTTTAGTAGAAATTGGCCTACCAAGGGGTGGACGTATCCTTCTTATGATTCCCAGTCTAGGGGTAGATCTAGACGTGGTAGGGGCAGAGCTCAGGGCTCTTTCAGGCCTAGAACAGGGAGTTCACCTGCACAGTCTTCGGGTGATTTGTAAACAGACCCAATGACCTACCTTTTCAGCTGCCAGAGCCTTCTCGTCTGGCAGCACCTTTGGGAGGAAGGTTGGCACTTTTCAAGGAAAATTGGAGTTTAATTACCCAAGACAGATGGGTATTGGATATCATACACCAAGGTTACAGGTTTTATTTCCATACCTTGCCTCCTTTCAAAGGCATGCCAGACGTTCCTCCTCAGCAAAGAATAGAGGCTCACAAACAAATTTCTCTGTTACTTCAAATAGGGGCCATACAGCCGGTCCCTATGCCAGAAGTGGGCCTAGGATTTTATTCTCGCCTGTTCCTAGTACCAAAGAAGGGGAACACGTGAAGACCAATTTTGGATTTATCTATCCTCAACACTTATCTGGACATTCCCAAGTTCAAAATGTTGACGTTACAACAGCTTTTACCTCTGCTGGGCAAAGATCATTGGATGGTAACTTTGGATCTCAAGGAGGCTTACCTTCATGTTCCTATCAGACTGAGTTGCAGGAAGTATCTGCGTTTTCGGGCTGGGACTTCTCATTATCAGTTCTCTGCATTGCCCTTTGGCTTATCTACTGCGACCAGAGTGTTCACGAAAGTTCTGGCTCCAGTGATAGCTTTCTTCAGGCTAAAAGGAATACAGATCTATCCTTATTTGGACGATTGCCTGATTCTGGCTCAAGGAAGGACGAGCTTCGTCATCATTTGGAATATGTGATAGCAGTGCTAAGATGCCTGGGGTATTCTGTGAGCGAAATAAAGTCCAGTCTAGTACCCTCTCAGGACATGTGCTTTCTGGGTGTAAGACTGAATACAGCATCCCAGATGGCCTTTTGACCCCGGACAAACAAAAGAATCTTTCCCTTTACTTTCATCAATTGTCTCATCAGTCCAGGCTGACTGCAAGGACAGTCCTTCAAGCCTTGGGGTTCATGGCATCTTGTATTCTGGTGCTTCCCAATGCCAAACTGCATATGAGGAAGCTACAATGGTATCTCAAAACGTATGGACACAGCACTGCCAGGATCTGGACACTGTCATTCAAATAATACCTTGCATTCAAAAGGAATTTTTGTGGTGGGCTCAGGAATGTCACCTAAACAAGGGACTCTCTGTGACCCGGCCAGAGAGTCAGATTCTTACGACAGATGCCTCAGACAAAGCTTGGGAGCCCATCTAAATGGAAGGTGGATACAAGACAAGTGGCCTGTCAGACTACAACAGCTACATATCAACTTGAAGGAGATGTTAGCAGTCCAGTTTGCATTAATAGCTTTCAAGGATTTACTTCTTCCAGGGCAGGTGTTGATTCTAACAGACAACACAACTGTCATGTGGTACATCAACAAGCAAGGGGAACACATTCTTATCCTCTATGCAGGCAAGCAATGATTTTGTGGGAGACTGCTCTCAGTTTACAGCTAAATCTTCAGGCAAGGTTTCTGCCGGGTGCACAGAACTCCTTAGGAGGTGTGTTGAGCAGGCAATTATGGATCCCCACGAGTGGAAATTGGATCCTCATGTATTTCAGAAATTGACAGTGTCATGGGGAACTCCAGACATAGATCTGTTCGCTTCTCCACTAAACCACCAGCTGCCAAAGTTTTGCACGAAAAGGTTTCATCCCACAGCTTGGAAAGTGGATGCTCTTTCTTTCAATTGGAGCAATCTTCATGTGTATGCCTTTCCACCTCTGCCTCTCCTCCCAAAGGTACCTCTAAAGGTCAGACAGGACAAGCCAAAGATGATTTTAATCGCTCCAGATTGGCCTCGACAGCACTGGTACCCATTACTGAGAAGTCTGGTGCAGGAGCCTCCATGGCCTTTGCCTTCGATTCCACACCTGTTGTCTCAGGAGGACAGTCATTTACTCAATGTCAAGCTTCACTCTCTTCACCTAACAGCCTGGCATATTCTGTTTTGAACCATAGAGGGTCTCAACTTCCACAGCAAGTTTTGAATGTTATTTTGGAAGCTAGAAGGCCTAGTACAAGGAAAGTGTACGCAGATAAATGGAAGAGATTTTTATTTTGGAGTGCAGCAAAGGATTTTGATGTTTCTGAGCCTAATTTAAGTGTAGCTCTTCAATATCTTACTGAGTTACTGGACAAAGGTTTGTCCTCTTCTATTAAGGTTCATACTGCAGCAATTTCTGCTCACTATGACTGTGACCCACCATTGTTTTCTCATCCTTTGTTCAAGCAATTTCTTAGAGGGGCAAAGAATATAAGACCCCCACGTAGAGCTCCTACTCCTGCTTGGGATCTCAATTTTGTGTTGGAGAAACTCACACTACAACCTTTTGAGCCTGCAGCTACTGCTGAGTTGAAATATTTATCATGGAAGACTGCTTTTTTGTTGGCCATTACCTCTGCAAGAAGGGTTTCTGAATTACAGGCCCTTATGGCAGTTGAGCCTTTCTTAATTTTCCATAAGGATAGGGTATCTTTGCGTACTAATCCTTCCTTTATGCCTAAAGTGGTTTCTAGTGTGGCTTTAAACCAAACTATTCATTTGCCTACTTTTTATGCAAATCCCCAAAATAAAGGGGAAAAGATTTTGCACACTTTAGATGTACACAGGCAGTTGCGATATTATTTGAGCAGAACTAAAGGGTTCAGGCAGTCTCAGCAGTTGTTTGTTTCTTTTGCTTTGAGTTCTCAGGGCAAGCCTGTGTCAAAACAACTATTTCTAAGTGGATTGGGTTTTGCATTGCTTTCTGTTATTCCCATCATGGTAAGGAGATTCCAGCTGGGATTAGGCCTCATTCCACTAGGGCTACTGCCATTTCGACAGCTTTTTTAAGGGGGGGGGGTGGCAACTAAAGATATTTTGGAGGCAGCTACTCGGAGTTCAGTGCATACTTTCTCTAAGCATTATCACCTTCCACTTTACTCTAAATCTAGGGCTGGTTTTGCCACTGCTATTTTACAGGGCATTTTGGCAGCTCCTGCTGCTTTATAGTTTTGCCATCCTCCCTTACCTCTGCTTTGGGATTCTACCCAAGTGTAAGGACTGCAGCAATGTGAGATGAAGAACATAGTACAGTTTTGTACCTACCATAAATGTAGAGGTTCGAAGATCCACATTGCTGCAGTCCAATTTACCCTCCCTCCTTCCCCTCTGTAGTTAGAGGTGGTTGTGTGGGTTGGGTTGTAAATATTGTGTTTTTTGTATATATTGTACATATTATTAGTGCAAGGGTGGTTGTTTGGTTGTTTGCTGTCTTTTGGTTTTTGACCTTTCTTTTGGGGTCTTCTGACATCTGGGGCAAGAAAAGACTGAGGATATGACGTCGGTCATGCGCATTTGTACCCTGACGTCCTGATGTCAGTCTAATGCGCCTTGACCGACGTCAGCCTTATACTTTGATATTCGGGCCGACCGAGGACAGCGGACTACCCAAGTGTAAGGACTGCAGCAATGTGGATCTTCGAACATCTACATTTATGGTAGGTACAAAACTGTACTTTTTCGAGTTTCAGAACTGAAGTCTTCAAACTTAAGCTAAGTACCCCGTTGGGGAAACTTTTTCTTGCTCCTTACCGATGTCAGTAAAAGTTAATAATTGCATTACTTGTGGGAAGCAAATACCAGGATTTTCATTTGTACTGTATTCCTTGCCTAGGCCCTGATCACAATGTGACTTGCTGTCGGTTTTGTGCTAAATTTAACCAACGCACTATTAAGCGTTGGTATATTTTTGCTTCTAAATATTTTGGTTCAAGATTTAACTATCTTGAAATGTCGTCGGTTAGCAATCCGAATACTGGAGTTCACAAAAAACGCAAGGAAAAAGACAGAGTCAGACCGAGGTCCAAAACTGACGACGAAGCTTCTCCTAAGCCAGTCGCCGTTTCGCCGGTACTCAGTGAGGCGCTTTTGCAGCCCCTTATACCCGCTACTTTTGAGTCGCAGGCCTCTACCGAGACCCATTCGGAGTCTGGTATGCCGCGAGATTCTGCAAGTATTGAACCCGTGGATGTCTCTCCTTTGGATGGGTCCGGAGCCACTGAGCAGGCACCTGCTTTTGAAGGTGTTTTTCAGGCCTCAACTTTTGTATATTAAACCGACGCCATCATCAAAAACAAAGCCAAAATCTACTTCTATGCCTAAAAAAAATGACGCATGAGCCACGTGCTCAGGCCCCTATGCCTAAAAAACAAATGATCAAAATGGCTGAGGATTTAATTACCTTGATCAGGGGTTCTCAACCCCCCCCCCCCCCCCTGCTAAGAGGCCTAGGCAAGGCACTGATTATGAATCTTCAGATCAGGTTTCCATTTCTTCTGATCAAGAATTTTCTACTCCATCTTATGAGGACTCTGATGCAGAGGAATCCATCCCTTCTGCTTCTCTTCCTGAGGATTACTCTTTTGGAGATACTTTGCAAGCTTTAAGGGAACATTTTCATTAGGAGAGTCAGGACTTCTCAGAATCCAAAAAGAGGCTTAGGGAGTTTCTTCTACTTCCTCAGCATAGGCCTTTGGCAATGCCTCCTGAATTAGAAATTGTTGACGATTTCTCGGAATCAAGCATGGCTCCTGATTCCCTGCCTCCGGCTCCTACTAAGCCAGACAGATATTATAGGGTTCCTGACTCCCACAAATTTCTTTTCAAAAATCCTGCTGCTGACCCTGAAACTATTTCTCAGGTTCCCAAGGGTGTTAAGGCTTCTACAGCCAAAAATCCAACCCCTTTTGATAGAGACTTCAGGGCGCTGGATAGATGGGGAAAGAAGGTTTATACGTCTGTAACCTTTAAACTGCCAGTTTCATATGTTTAAATATCAACAGCATGTTCTGGGCTTACTGAAAGAGAAAATTATGTTGATTTCTGATTGTGTGGAAAAGAGTTACATGATTTATTGCATTCAGCAGAACAGGTTGGAAAGCATACTTTGCAGTGTGGTTTTGATTCCTTGGAGGCTTCTTGCAGGGCCGCCATAACTGGATCTGTGATAAGAAGGTATGCTTGGCTCAAGGAGCAAAATCTGCCTGACCATGTTAAAGCTAAATTGTTGGATGATCCTTTACAGCAGGACAGTCTGTTTGGTAATAAGGCAGAAGAGGTTTTAAAAAAGATGGAAGACAAAGCTAAATCTATGCAAACTGTAAAAGATTTCTTGCAAGTGCAGCCACCCAGGTTCAGTAGACACTGGCCTACTAAGAGCAGGTGCTTTCCTGTGTCCAACAGAGCCGCTCAGGGCAAACCCAGATGCTCCAAAGGCTCCAGGTTTCAATCGCAAGGATCTTACAGGTCAAAGCAATGGGGTGCCTCCACCTCCATATTAGGAGGTAATGCACAACCCTACAGTAAACAGTCTCAATGACTTCCCTCTGCCATCTCCAAGCACTTATCTTTTGGCAGCCCCTTTGGGGGGAAAACTAGTACTTCATGCTCAAAATTGGCATTTAATTACCCAGGACAAGTGGGTATTAAACATAGTATCCCAGGGGTACAGATTTCATTTCCACACATTGCCAATTCCAAACGGATGGCCAGATCTGCCACCAAATCAGTGGGCAGAGGCCCAGAAACAAGTCATGTCCCTCATGGATATGGGGGCTTTTCAGCCAGTGCCAGAAAAGGAAAAAGGACAAGGATTTTACTCAATACTTTTCCTGGTACCCAGAAAAGACAAATCATGACGTCCAATTCTGGACTTTTCCATTCTAAATACGTTCCTGGACTTTCCAAAAATCAAAATCCTGACTTTACAACAGCTACTGCCTATCCTAGGCAAGAATGCCTGGTTGGTAACTCTAGAGTTAAGAGGCATACCTCAATAAGGGAATCTTGCAGAAGATACCTCCGCTTCAAAGCAGGCTTTTTGCATTACCAATTTTCTGCACTGCCCTTTGGCTTATCTACTGCACCCAGGGTCTTTACAAAGTGCCTGGCACCAGTAATTGCATTTTGCAGACAAAGACACATTCAGATTTATCCATATCTGGACGATTGTCTCATTCAGGCAGAGGTCAAGGACACTCTTCTTCAGCATCTGGCATTTGTAAAAAGGCTTCTAGCATGCCTAGGGTACACCATAAACGAAAAGAAATCACAAATGGTACCCTCTCAAATAATTACATTCCTGGGTGCAAGCTTGAATACAACTGCCCAGATGGCTTACCTCACGCAAGACAAACAAATTCAATTGACAGCATACTTCAAACAAATGGCAACAAAAACCCAGCTGTCTGCAAGACAAATTCTGCAGGCTTTGGAATTCATGGCATCCTGCATTCTTCTAATTCCATATGTGAGACTGCATATGAGGAAACTTCAATGGTACCTAAAAAGCTTATGGAGTCAGCATGGTCACAGCCTGGAAACAATGATTCGTCTCATTCCCTGCCTGCAACAGGAGTTTCTTTGGTGGGCAGAGGCATGTCACCAAAACAAAGGACTGTCATTCATTCTACCCCCTGCCAACCAAACCCTAACTACAGACGCATCAGGCTATGCTTGGGAGACTCATCTGGCAGGGAGATGCCTTCAGGGCAAACGGAGCCCAAAACAAATGCATCTACATATCAACCAGAAAGAAATGCTAGCTGTACAGAATGCTCTGACAGCCTTCAAGGACTTCCTTCATCCAGGACAACTACTGATAAAGACGGACAACACCACAGTTATGTGGTACATAAGCAGGGGGGTACCCATTCTTACCCCCTTTGTAGACTAGCCATGGCCTTGTGGAACACAGCCTTGACTTACCAAATACACCTTCAAGCTCAATTCCTGCCAGGAAAGCAAAATTCTCTGGCAGACTACCTTAGCAGAAATCTTATGGACCTGCACTAATGGAAACTGGATCCACAAATCTTCAGCATGTTAACACGAAAATGGGGGAGCCCAGACATAGATCTATTTGCCTCTCCCCAAAACTATCAGTTGGACAAATTCTGCACAAGAACTCATCACAAAAAAGCATGGAAAGTGGATGCTCTATCCTTCAGCTGGAAAAACCTATCAGTCTATGCCTTTCCCCCTCTGCCTCTCCTCTCCAAGGTCTTACTAAGAGTCAGACAGGAAAAAACAAAAATTATTCTAATTGCTCCGGGCTGGCCTCGCCAACACTGGTACCCGCTTCTAAGGAATATGTCACACCTTCCTCCATGGTACTTGCCTCAAGCACCTCACCTATTGTCTTAGCAGAACTATCAAATTCTGCACACTCATCTCCAAACTCTGAATCTTGCAGCATGGCTAATCAACTAATTTCACCAACCACATCTCTCAGTAAACCTGTGATGGATGTCATTTTGGTGGCCAGAAGGCCTAGTACTAGAGAATCTTATGCTGATAAATGGAAGAGATTCTGTGCTTGGAACCAAGCACAAGGAATAGACACAGCAAAGCCCAATATTCCTCAGATTTTGCAATACTTAACTGAGATGCTTCACAAGGGCCTATCTTTTTCTTCAATAAAAATCCAGACCTCTGCCACCTCGACTCATTACAAAACAGAGCCTCCCCTCTTTCCTCATCCCCTACTAAAACAGTACCTCAGAGGGGCCAAAAATTTAAGGCCTCCCAGGAGAGCGCTAACTCCTGCATGGAACCTTAATTTTGTGCTGGAAAACCTCACCCAACCTCCTTTTGAACCAGCAGCTACTGCAGATATAAAATTTCTTTATTGGAAGACAGCCTTTCTTTTGGCAGTCACTTTAGCTAGAAGGGTTTCAGAACTACAGGCTCTCATGGCAGTGGAGCCTTTCATTATCTTTTACCCGGACAGGGTGGTCCTCAGGACCAATCCTTCTTTTATGCCTAAGGTGGTATCCAGTGGGGCTCTTAACCAGACCATTCACCTGCCAACTTTTTTCCCAAATCCGCAGAACAAGGGGGAGCGGATTCTGCATTCATTGGATGTACACAGACAACTAAGATTCTACTTAAACAGGACAAAATCTCTAAGAAAGTCTGAGCAACTACTGGTGGCATTTGCTGCAGGATCAGAGGGGAAGGCTATATCAAAGCAGACTATTTCTAAATGGATAAGCCGTTGTATTCGTTTCTGCTACTTGCACCATGGTAAACTTGTGCCCAAAGGAATCAGATCCCATTCCACCAGGGCTGCTTCTACTTCAGCAGCTTTTCTCAGAGGGGTTCCTACCAGAGACATTCTAGAAGCTGCTACTTCGTGCTCAGTTCATATGTTCACAAAGCATTACCATTTACCTCTCTTTTCTAAATCCTGGGCAGGCTTTGCTCCTAATGCTGTTTAATTCCATCCTCCCATCCATAGCTTTGGGATTCTACCCAAATGTAATGACTGCAACAGTGAAACACGAAGAACATAGTACAGTTGTGTACACTTACCATAAATGTAGATGTTCGAATGTATTCACTGTTGCAGTGTCCGGGTTACCCACCCGCCAGCCCCCTTTCTATACCTCTTCTTTCCTTCACTGTGCTCAAAAGCCTGTGTGGTGTATTTGCTTTTAGTTGAAGGTAAATTTTATGTGTTCTAAAGTGCACGTACATATTTATAGTTATATATGTATATATATTTTTGCTCCCCATTTGGGGGGCACCTGACATCTGGGGCAAGAAAAAACTGATTAAAATGGCGTCGGCTGCATGTTTTATACCCCTGATGACCTGACATCATGGAAGAGGAGACGGCAACCGACGCAGGACCCAAGACTTTGTTATTCAGGCCGACTGAGGGCAACCTGCCAGCAGATTACCCAAATGTAATGAGTGCAACAGTGAATACACTCGAACATCTACATTTATGGTAAGTGTACAGAACTGTACTTTAGTTTGTCTCCTTTTCAAAATCCAGGCTGGGCTCTCTTGTGTCTCAAGTGACTTTATCCAAGTGTTTATTAGACTGTATTTTTTGCATGTTCCATGAAAGGCAAGACTCTTCTACACAAGCCTAAAGGTCATTCATCAAGGGCTGTAGCTACTTCTACAGCTTTCCTTTCTAGACTTTGTGGACGATATTTGTGCTGCTGCCACTTGGCTGGGTCATCACACCTTTGTGCCACGTTATAAGTTGGACATTCTATGTAGATCCAGCGCTTCCTTTGGTTCCACTTTGTTGTGGAATATCCTTTCCTAGTTCCTCCTGAGGAAAGTTCATAGCTGGGGACTCTGTCCCAGAGGTTGAAGGTAGAGCAGACAATATCAGATACAAAAGTTATGTACTCACCATAAAAAATAGATCCATGTTATCTGTCTCCATCTGGTTCAACTTTCCTGCCTTATTGCTGCCTTGACAAATCTTTCTTCCTGTGATGACCAGATATTGGAGATTTATATTCCACTTTTTTGGAGTCTTATTTTTACCCTTGGTTGTGTTACTCGCAAGTTGTGGGAGATACATTTTTAGTTGTATATGTTTATCATCATGTTAGTCTCATGGGGCATACTCTATCTGGGGAGTTGATGAAGGAATGGAGAAGTTATGGGTAAGAGAGGCAATGCCAAACAGGCTAAAGCCTTTCAAATTAGTTGGTGTCTGATCAAAAGTCCCACAGATTGAACCAGATGGGGTCAGACAACATGGATCTATCCTTATGTTGATTACATAAGTTTTGTTTATGGTTTCAGTTGATCATTAGGCCTCTTGTTTCTGTCTCCTTTATTATAGAAGTTCTGACAGGAAAGTATTGCATTTTTCACTTTGTTTCCATTTATTTGATATTTACTTCTGATTTAACACTGATGTAGCCATTTTTATTGTTAAACTGTGACTTTACCTCAAATTGCATTTTTTGCATTTTCTCTGGATTTTTTTTTTTTCATTTCTGGCAAGGGACTCTAAGTAAACGCTGTTTTAAAAGGTTTCTGTTTGATTTAAGGGCATATATTACATTTTGTGGCACTATCTGGATAAATTAGTTTTACTTGGTACTGTGATTGTGTGTGCTTTTCTTTTCATCTCTGTGCAGGTTGCAGAACAGGGACTTAGCACATTTTAAACTGTTTCTGCTATATTTTATGCATTTTATCCCTATTTTCTCTCTAGAGACATAGTTTATATTTTCTGATGTTCTTCGTGTTTCACTGTTGCAGTCATTACATTTGGGTAATGTGCTGGCAGGTTGCCCTCAGTCAGCCTGATTAACAAAGTCTTGGGTCCTGCGTCGGTTGCTGTCCCATGATGTCAGGTCGTCAGGGGTATAAAACATGCAGCCGACGCCATTACATAAGTCTTTCTTGCCGCATGGTGCCCGAAGCAGAAGCAGTTTGCAAGTGCCGGTCGGCCGAATCCTGAAATTATCGTTTTCGAGTGTCAGAACCGAAGTCTTCTACTAAAAAGCTAAGTACTCCATTGGGGAAACTTTTTCTTGCTCCTTACCGATGTCAGTAAAAGTTAATAATTGATTACTTGTGGGAAGCAAATACCTCATAAGGATTTTCATTTGTACTGTATTCCTTGCCTAGGCCCTGACCACAACATACCTTGCTGTCGGTTTTGTGCTTTATTTAATCAATGCACTATCAAACGTCGGTGCATTTTTGCTTCTAAATATTTTGGCTCATGCTTTAATTATCCAGAAATGTCGTCGGTTAGCAATCCGACTACTGGAATACCTAAAAAAACGCAAAGAAAAAAACAGAGAGAGGCCGTTGAGGTCCAAAACTGCCAACAACGCTTCTCCTAAGCCACTCGCCAGTTCGCCGGTACTCAGTGAGGCCTTTTCGCAGCCCCTGATACCCGCTACTTCTGATTCGCAAGCCTCTACTGAGACCCATTCAGAGTCCGGTATGCCGCAAGATGCTTCAATTATGGAACCCGTGAATGTCTCTACCTTGGATGGGTCTGGAGCCGCTGTGCAGGCACCAGCTTCTGAGAGTGTTTTCAGGCCTACAGATTTGTATATTAGACCGATGCCATCTTCAAGACTAAGGCCAATATCTTGACCTATGTTTAAAAAAACAACATCTGGGCCACATGTGCAGGCCCCTATGCCTAAAAAACAAATGATCAAAATGGCTGAAGATTTAATTACTCTGATCAGGGGTAGCCAACCCCCCCCCCCCCCCCCCCCTAAGAGGCCTAGGCAAGACATGGATTATGAATCTTCTGAACAGGATTCTATTTCTTCTGACTCTTCTAATGACCAGGAATTGTCTATACCTACTTATGAGGACTCTGATGCAGAAGATTCCATTCCTTCTGCTTCTTCCCCTAAGGATTTTTCTTTTGGGGAAACTTTGCATACCTTAAGGGAAAATTTCCACTGGGAAAGTCAGGATTTCTCTGAATCTAAAAAGAGACTTGGGGATTTTCTTCTTCTTCCTCAGCATAGGCCTTTGGCTATACCTCCTGTTCTAGATATTGTTGATGATGTTTTTTCAGAATCTAGTATGGCTCCTGATTCTCTGCCTCTGGCTCCTTGTAAGCCAGACAGATACTACAGGGTTCCTGACTCCCACAAATTTCTTTTCAAAAATCCTATTGCAGATCCTGAAACCATTTCTCAGGGTCCCAAGTGCATAAAGGCTTCTGCTAAAAATTCTACCTCTTCTGATAGAGATTCCAGGGCGCTGGATAGATGGGGGTAAGAAGGTTTACACTTCTGCAACCTTGGCCATCAGGGCTTTAAACTGTCAATTTCATATGCTAAAATATCAACAGCATACCATGGGACTGCTTAAACAGAAAATGATGTTAATTTCTGACTGTGTGGAAAACAAAGAATTACAGGATTTATTGCATTCAGCTGAACAAGTTGGAAAACATATTTTGCAATGTGGTTTTGATTCTTTGGAGGCCTCTTGCAGGGCTGCTGTAATTGGGTCTGTGCTAAGAAGGCATGCTTGGCTCAAAGAGCAAAATCTGCCCGATCATGTTAAAGCAAAATTATTGGGTGATTTTACAACAGGACCGGCTCTTTGGTAATAAGGCTGAAGAAGTTTTAAAAAAGATGGAAGATAAAGATAAATCTATGCAAACTGTGAAAGATTTCTTACAAATGCAACCTCCAAGATTTAGTAGGCACTGGCTTACTTAAGAACTGGTCCTTTCCAGTTCCTTCGAGAGCCACTCAAGCCAAACCCAGACATTCCAAAGGTTCCAGGTTTCAGTCACAAGGGACTTTCAGAACAAAACAATGGGGTGCCTCCTCTTCCAAATCTGGAAACAACAAGACACTTCCCTATGGTAAGCAATCTCAATGACTTCCCTTTACACTTACCAATCACTTACCTTTTAGCCGCCCCTTTGGGGGGAAAACTGGCTCTTCATGCAAGAAACTGGCAACTTATAACCCAGGACAAATGGGTTTTAAATATAGTATCCCAGGGATACAGATTTCATTTCCACACGTTGCCAATTCCAAACGGCTGGCCAGACCTGCCCCAAAATCAGTGGGCAGAGGCCCAGAAACAAGTACTTTCCCTCATGAACATGGGGGCTATTCAGGCAGTAGCAGAAGAGGAAAAGGAACAAGGTTTCTATTCCACTCTTTTCCTGGTACCCAGAAAAGACAAATCATGGCGTCCAATTCTGGACTTATCTTCTCTAAATACCTTTGTGGACATTCCAAAATTCAAGATGCTGACTCTTCACCAGTTACTTCCTATGCTATGCAAAGATACCTGGTTGGCAACTCTAGATTTAAAAGAGGCTTACCTGCATATCCCAATCAGGGAATCTTGCAGAAGATACCTATGCTTCAAAGCAGGCTACTTGCATTACCAGTTCTCTGCACTGCCCTTTAGCTTATCTACTGTGCCCAGGGTCTTTACAAAGTGCCTGGCTCCAGTAATTGCATTTTGCAGGCAAAGAAATATTCAAATATATCCATACCTGGACTGTCTAATTCAGGCAGAAAACAAGGTCACTCTTCTAAAACATCTGGCATTTGTAAAAAGGGTTCTAACTTGTCTAGGGTACACTATAAATGAAAATAAATCACAACTGGTACCTTCTCAAAAAATTACATTCCTGAGTGCCAGCTTGAATACAACTGCCCAGATGGCTTTCCTTACGCCAGAGAAGCAAATTCATTTGGTGACTTACTTCAAACAGGTGGCCACAAAAAACATGCTTTCTGCAAGGCAAATACTGCAAGCCTTGGGGTTCATGGCCTCCTGCATTCTTCTAATTCCATATGCAAGACTGTATATGAGGAAACTTCAGTGGTACTTAAAAAGTCTATGGAGTCAGCATCGTCACAGCCCGGAAACAGTGATTCCTATCATTCCTTGCATGCAACTAGAGTTCCTATGGTGGGCAGAGGCCTGCCACCAAAACAAGGGACTGTCATTCACACCACCCCCTGCCGCCCAAACCCTAACTACAGACTCATCAGACTATGCTTGGGGGGCTCATCTGGCAGGGAAGTGCATTCACGGCAAATGGAGCACAAATCAAATGCACCTTCACATCATTCAAAAAGAAATGGTAGCTGTACAGAATGCACTGACAGCCTTCAAGAACTACCTTCATCCAGGACAATTCATGATAAAGACAGGCAACACCACGGTTATGTGGTACATAAACAATCAGGGGGGTACACACTCCTAACCCGCATTGTGGAACACGGCCTTGATCTATCAAGTAAAACTACAAGCTCAATTCCTGCCAGGAAAGCAGAATACTCTGGCAGATATACTAAGCAGAAATCTCATGGACCCACACAAATGAAAACTGGAACCACGGATTTTCAACATGTTGATACACAAATGGGGGAGCCCAGACATAGATATTTTTGCCTCATCCCACCACTATCAGTTGGACAAATTTTGCACAAGAACTCATCACAAAAAAGCCTGGAAAGTGGATGTTGTATCCTTCAGCTGGAAAAAACTATCAGTCTATGCCTTTCCCCCTCTGCCTCTGCTGTCCAATGTTCTACTAAAAGTCAAACGGGACAAACCAGAAGTTATTTTGATTGCTCCAGACTGGCCTCACAAATACTGGTACCCACTCCTGCGCAGTGTGTTATATCTTCCACCGTGGCACCTGCCTCAGACACTGTACTTACTGTCTCAGCACAACAACCAAATTCTGCACACTCTGCTCCAAACTTTGAATCTTGCAGTATGGCTAATCACCTAAATTCACCCTTAGCATCCCTCAGCAAACCTGTGATGGATGTCATTTTGGAGACGAGAAGCCCTAGTACTAGAAAATCTTATGCTGACAAATGGAAAAGATTCTGTGCCTAGAAAAAATCTCAAGGGATTAGCACAGCAGTGCCCAACATTCCTCAGATTTTACAATACTTAACTGAGATGCTTCACTAGGGCCTGTCTTTTTCTTCCATAAAAATCCATGCCTCAGCCATTTCAGCTCATTACACCACAGAACCTCCCCTTTTCTCTCATCCTCTGCTAAAGCAGTATCTCAGAGGGGCCAAAAACTTAAGACCACCCAGGAGAGCTCTAACCCCTGCCTGGGACCTCAATTTTGTATTGGAAAAGCTCACTCTTCCTCCTTTTGAGCCAGCTGCTACTGCAGACTTAAAATTTCTCTCCTGGAAAACAGCTTTCCTTTTAGCAGTCACTTCAGCTAGAAGGCTTTCCGAATTACAGGCTCTTATGGCAGTGGAGCCTTTCATCATTTTTCATGCGGACAGGGTATCTCTCAGGACCAATCCATCTTTCATGCCTAAGGTGGTATCCAATGTGGCTCTTAATCAGTCCATTCATTTGCCAGCTTTCTTTCCAAATCCACAGAACAAGGGGGAGCAGATTCTGCATTCATTGGATGTACACAGACAACTTAGATTTTACTTAAACAGGACAAAAAACTCAAAGAAAATCTGAACTGTTGGTGGCATTTGCTGCAGGGGCAGAGGGAAAGGCTATTTCAAAGCAAACCATTTCCAAATGGATAAGCCATTGCATTTGTTTCTGCTATATGCACCATGGAAAAACTATCTCCTAAGGCATCAGATCCCATTCCACCAGGGCTGCATCTACTTCTACAGCCTTTCTCAGAGGTGTCCCTACCAGGGACATTCTAGAAGCTGCTACCTGGAGCTCAGTTCATACGTTCACCAAACATTACCATTTACCATTGTTCTCTAAATCCAGAGCTGGTTTTGCCACTGCTGTCCTGCAGGGCCTTATAGCTGGTCCTAATGCTGTATAATTCCCTCCACCCAACCATAGCTTTTGGGAATCTACCAAAATGTAATGACTGCAACACGAAGAACACAGTACAGTTGTGTACACTTACCATAAATGTAGATGTTCGAGTGTATTCAATGTTGCAGTCCTGGTTACCCTCCCTCCAGCCCCCTATTTTTCTCTGGCTATACCTCTTCTTTCTTTCACTATGCTTAAAAGCCCTTTTGGTGCATTTGCTTTTGGGATTGGAGGTATATTTTTTGTGTTTTTTAATTTTATTTGCTCCCCATTTGGGGGGCACCTGACATCTGGGGCAAGAAAAACTGATGTAATGGCATCGGCTGCATGTTTTATACCCCTGACGACCTGACGTCATGGAAGAAGGGACAGCAACTGACGCAGGACCCAAGACTTTGTTAATCAGGCCGATTTGAGTGCAACCTGCCAGCAGATTACCCAAATGTAATGACTGCAACAGTGAATACACTCGAACATCTACATTTATGGTAAGTGTACACAACTGTACTTTATTGCTGTTCGTAGTCCTTAATAGTGTTGGTTTATTATTCTGGCTGGTGTTTTTCCCCTTACTTAATGGATCCTGATAGGGCTACCTCCACTCCAAATCCAGTTGCACCTAAAAAGAAAAAAGAAATGCTCAAAAATATGCCTTAGCCCATGGATTGTGAAACCGTTGTTGCCTTAAGCCGGCCTGCAGACCACTTACCTTTTTCCCCACCACCCTGTGGTGTGAGACTGCAGCCCTCTGTGATATGGTGGTCAGACACATCCAGTGCTGCTGTTCAGTCCTGGTTAAGATGCTAGAGAATCATATTCTTCAGGTGCAGGAGAGTTCTAGGGTAAGAAATCCCTTGCCAGGCGTAATACCCTGCCCCAGATATATTGCCCACTTGTGTAGTTCTCAGTAGAAGATACTACTGATAGTAGGGTAATTATGATGTGAAGAGATGATATCAAAAAACGAGTACAGAAAACAAGTCCCCCTGCAATCCCTGCTAATTATTTATACTAACTCAGAGATTGCACTACAGTGGGGGAAAAGGACATATTACCAGATTCTCCACTGTACCACAATCTCCATGCAGTGATGTTTGTTTTCTTGAGTTGTTTTTCACTGTTTTAAATTATCAACCATATGGCCTCGACCATTTGAATTTTGGCACTTAAAAATTTGATGATGTACAATAGACCCAACTGTGGGGCTACTTTCTATAGACAACTGTCTATGACTGCAGATTTTGATGGGGACTCTGATGCAGACAATAGTGAACACACTTGAGTCTGTCCAGTCTGATTTTTCAGAAGATGAGCAGGTTCAAATATCGGGCAGCCACGGTGGTGCAGCGGTTAGCGTTGCCACCTCACAGCAAGAGGTTCTCTGGTTCAATCCTCGGCTGGAGTGCTTTCTGTGCGGAGTCTGCATGTCATCCCTGTGGTCGCGTGGGTTTCCTCCAGGTGCTTCGGTTTCCTCCCACATCCCAAAGACATGCTGTAGGTGGATTGGGCACTCTAAATTGGCCCTAGGTGTGAGTGTGTGCATGTGTTTGCCTTCTGTGGAAGGTTGGGCACCAGGCTGGCAACTCGACACCGTAAAACTCCACTGCCATTCATGAGCGGACAGGTGATCCACTGTGGTGACCCCTAACCGGGAAAAGCCAAAAGAAGAAGAAGCAGGTTCAAAAATCCAAGCAGGTGTTCACTTTTCCACAGATGCTAGCTGGCTAGGTTTAGAAATGTATTTAGCTGGAAGCGATCTGAGGCTGTGCCAGAGATTGGCTGAATGTATGATCTTATTGAGAATGAGATTCCAAATGCTTTGGCTGTTACTCCTCTTTTACCAGCCGTAGAAGATGTGTATAAAACTGCAGGTTACAATCCCTTTGGCTAGTGAACCATTTCCTAAAAAAAGCTGTGAGGCAAGTTTATTTTGCAATGTGGTTTTGATTTAGATGACTTTGCTGCATCTTTGCTTGTTGAACAGAAGTGTTATATGAATGAGATTATATCTAGTGTGACTCAGGTTTTGAAACATGGTTTGACAAGTGTCTTAGGTGTGGGCATAATTTTTAGACATGCCCGCCTATCTGTTGTATTGAGAAGGCACGCTTTGTTATATTACCTAAATTTTTCTGATGATAAAAAAAAAAAAAAAAAAAAAAAAATGACATTTTGAATCCTCTAAGTTCCGAATTTTTGTTTGGCCTTGATGCTACCCAAATTCTCAATGAATAGGATGATGGAGGTAAATTGATTCATAGAGTATCTAGAATGTTTAATATTCCCAGATTCTCCCTTAACGAAATGTCCAGTTCAAAGAACAGAATGAGCAAAATTCCTAGCCTAACAAGAGTCAGGGTGCCAAGAATAAATGGCAGGAGGGTAATGCTTCCAAACTAAATAAAAGGGGTTCCTTTCTCAAAAAGGATAAATCACGTGCTATAAAATGACTATGCCAAGACTTGGACATCCCAACTGTCCTCCCTTTTGCCCTTCC
This sequence comes from Protopterus annectens, assembly GCF_019279795.1. Lineage (NCBI taxonomy): Eukaryota > Metazoa > Chordata > Ceratodontiformes > Protopteridae > Protopterus > Protopterus annectens. Next base: position 1,316,551,805 of record NC_056743.1, on the reverse strand, counting down.
CGTGGCTTCTGCTTAGCCCAGCAGCCTGACCACAAATAGTGTCGGACAAATGGTTGCCGTAAATAATTCAGAGAGGATATTCTTGGCAACAGAAAGTTCTCTGTCACCTCCTCCCTTCAGGAGAATTCCCCTTTACCCACCAGCCCAGACACATCTGTTCTCTCTGGTACTCCTTCGCATGTTGTAAACAGGGGTTATAGGATCAGTTTCTGCACCACAAATAAGAAAATGGATTTTACTCCAGAATCTTTTTGGTACCCCAAAAGGAACTAGTGTGGAGACCAGTGTTAGAGTTGCCTTACCTAAATACTTTCAGAAAGTACCCAAATTCAGAATGCTCACCCTGCAGACTGGCCTGCTCCTCCTTATGGACCATTGTTTCATAGCAACTTTATCACATTCCAGTTGCTCCAAACTTCAAGACATATTTGTGATTTGCTGTGTCTAGCTCACATTATCATTTTTCTGTATTGCCCTTTGGCCTATCTACTGTGCCTCTAGTATTCACAAAGTGCATGGCTCCACTGGTTGCTTACTGTAGGACTCAGAGAAACCACATTTTCCTTTAATTTAGACCACTTGCTGTTTTGTACATTGTTTCCAAGTGTTTAGAATCATTAGACAGAGTCTTGATCATTCTAGCTTACTTGAAGTTCAGGTGGAACCTTAAAAAGTCCTGTCTTACACCCCAGGAAGACTGTTCTTTGAGAAGGTGTATGATAAACATGGAAATAGTGGCCTTTTCTACTAGAAAAGTCATGACTTATCAGAACATTTTCAGAGATTTCTGTCCCTGGGTAGCTGCCTCTGCAAGAGAGTTTCTGATAGTTATTGGTCTTAATGGAGTCATTGATCCTCATATCACTAGTCAGACTCCATATGAGAAAAATTCAGTGGTACTTAAAAATCTGTCATCCCTTAGAGTTCCAGGTACCGGTGATGGAATTAGTGAAATGAGTTACAGTGGTGGAGGGATCATATTTCACTCAGTCTAGGCCAACCTTTCTCCTGCCATACTTCAGTTTCAGTCAATCCCAAAGGACCCGTCAGATTTTCTGTGAGGAACATTGTCTTTGAGTGTTCAAGTGCGAAGCAAATGGGTTCCTTCAGACACTACAAAGCACATAAATGTTAAAGAAATGTTAGGTGTGATTCAGGACTTAAAAGTTATTAACCACTTATGGTCTCTGGTTCCCTTTTAGTAGTCACAGACAACACAATAATGTGATGTGTGAACAAACAAGGGGGTACAAGGTCATACTCTCTTTCATGGTTGGAAGTGATGGCCTGGGAAATAGCCTTACAGCATTCTATGATGCTTCAGTCCATATGCATTCTGTTGGAGCAAAACATAGTGGCAAATTTAGACAGATCGTGGATGGGCCTGCATGATTGGAAACTTAGGGCAGAGGTTTTCCAGGATTGGTCTAGGTGTGAGGAACACCTCAAATAGATTTGTTTGCCTCCTTTCAAAACAGGCAGTTGGAAAAATTCTGTTCAAGATATCCTTGCTGACTTGCTTTGGAGTTCAGATACATTCTTGTTGCTTTGGATATTAATGTTCCTTTATGAATTTACACCCTTTTCACTGATATCCAAGGTACTTTGAAGATTCAGAAAGAATTAACTAGAGATCATTGTGGTGATCCTCTTTTGGCCCAGGCAAAGTCAGTTCTCCCTCTTCATGGAATTTGCCATGGGCAATTATAGTAAGCTTCCTCACGCTCTGGCTCTGCTCACACAGTGTCTCTGGTGACTGGTGCATCCCATCTTAAAACAATTTCAGCTGACAGTCTGGATGATTCTATCTTTTATATCTTTTAGGCACTTGCTCCATGAAGTTGTGCAGCAGGTATTAAAGGAGGCAAGAAAATTGCAACTAGAAAATTTTAGGTTTACTAGAGGAAGATGTTTTCTAGGTGATGCCTAACTGATAACAGGGGGCCTGAAATGGTGTCTAGTCCTCTGTTTTTTTTTTAAATATTTGTGTAAGTTACTCAACAATGGCTTATCTTATGTATCTGTCAAGGTGCATCTTTTGGCCATCCCAGCTTCTCTGCCCATATATCCCCATCATTCATCTTTTTGTAGTTAAACAGCTTATGAAAGAAGTATTGCACTTGAAGGCCCCCTCAAAAGCAAATTCCTCTTCCTTGGGATCTTGTAAAATTAACCTTATTTCCTTTTGAACCTGCTTTTCGGGCTGATTTAAAGTTCATCACTTGGAAAAGTGTTCTGCTTATTGCTCTGACTTCTGCAAGGCAAGTCTCAGAGTTGCAAGTTGTCGTGGTGGGCTAACCTTTTTTGATTTTCCACAAGGACAGGTTGTTTTACATACTATTCCATCTTTTATATCAAACTCTTGCTTCTGAATTTGCTGTCAATCAGGCCATCAAGTCTCCCAGTTTTCTTTCTGGAGCCTAAGAACAAGTGAGAGAAGATTCTGCACACCTTGGATGTGCACAGGGAGCCCAAGTATTACCTTGAGAAAACTAAGCCCTTCAAGAAAACTGAACAGCTGTTTATTTTTTATTATGGGGTTAAGAAGGTTCAACCTGTCTCTAAGCAAACTATTGCTTCTTGGTTGACCTCTGCTGTTTTTTTTTTATTTATTTTTTGCTTTTGTTAGTCCCACCATGGTAAATCTGTTTCAAGCAAGGTTAAGACACACACTACCAGATCCTTATCCTTTTTGGTGGCTTAGTGGAAAGGAAGAGACTCCAGAAACATTCAGCAGCAACCTGGTCCTCTGTTCATTCTTTTTGCAAAGCACTACAAACTGGATTCTTTCTCCAGACCTAGAGCAGGTCTGTGAGGACCACTCTCCAGGGGCTCCTGGATCCATATCCTTCCCCCTCCCAGGTTGGGTAAGATTTGGGAATCTACCCATATGACTCTCAGGCAGTGTGAATGATTGACATAGTACAGTTGCACAAGTCCTACTTACCTGTAACAGTAGATGTTTGAATTTCAGACCACCTCAGTGGCAATACCCCCCCCCCCCATTTTATATATAGTTGTATCCAACCCTGTTGCATTGTTGTTTGGCTTTGGTTATTTGTGTTATATTTTTCTGGCTGCGAAGTTGGCTTCAAGCAGGTGTTCTTCATGTTTCACTGTTGCAGTCATCACATTTGGGTTATCCCTGCCAGGGTAGCCTTCAGTTGGCCTGAATACCAGAGGCTTAGTATTTTTGCATTAGTTGCTGTCGCTCCAGGACTGATGTCAGGTCATCAGTGGTATAAAAATCAGGCAGCCGACGCCATTATATCAGTCTTTCTTGCCAAGGAGCCCGAGGCAGAAGCAGTTTGCATAAGTGCCGGTCGGCCGCTACCTGAGTTTTTTATTTCCGAATTGAAGTTGAAGTCTTCTAAAGCTAAGTACCCCTTTGGGGGGACCCTTTTTTCTTGCTCTAACTAATATCAGAAAAAGTTAACAATTGTCTTGCCTGTGGAAAGCAAATACCACACCGAGACTTTCATTCTTACTGCGTCACCTGTTTAGGCCCAGACCACTACTTCCCCTGCTGTCGCTTTTGTGCTTTGTTCAACGCCAGAACTATATGTTGTTGGGCCCTTATTGTAGCTAGATATTTTCGCTCTCAGTCCTCGAATTCCGATATGGCTTTTGTAAGCCATCCGACTACCAAGCTTCTGAAAAATTGTAAGGATAAAGACCGAGACAGACAGCACAGGTCCAAAACTGCCGACAACGCTTCTGTTAAGCTACTTGTCAGTTCTCCGGTCCTCAGTGAGGTGCTTTCACAACCCCTGATACCCGCTTCTGTGGATTCGCAGGCTGCTACCGAGACCCTTTCGGAGTATGCTGCAAGACTCTTTCTTCGACTAAGGATCCTGCGGATGTCTCTACCTTGGATGGGTTTGGAGACGCTGAGCAGGCACTGGCTTCCGAAGAAGTATTTCGCACTACCGATACTCGACACAGACCAACGACTTATTTTGAGTCTTCATTTCTTTCGAAAACTACCAAGTTTCTAAGGCCCAGGTTACGAACCACTCCCAAAAAAATGACCCAAGCTCAGGCACCTGCTTCCTTGCCTCAATCTCAAATGCTTAAAATGGCGGAAGACCTTATAATGCTTAGGGGAAGCCAAGCTACCCCTTCCAAAAGAAAGAGACTTGTCCCCGGTAGTTTTATCTGAACAGGAGTCCGATGACTCTGATTCATCTGAATATGAAGATATGCAACCCCCCTCTCTGCTTATGAGGATTCTGATGCAGAGGAATCCATCCCTTCAGCCTCTCCACCCGAAGACATTTCCTTAGGGGAAAACCTAGATACTTTAAGGGAGCATTTCCAGTGGGAATGTCAGGACTGTCCTCAGTCAAAAAAGAGATGTTGTAGATGATGTTTTTATGGAATCCAGTCTGACCCCTGACACCCTCCTTCCTGCTCCCAGGAAACCTGACCGGTATTAGAGTCCCCGACTCTCACAAATTTATTTTCAAAAATCCTACTGCTGACCTCGAGGTCATCTCTCAAGGAACTAAAGGAATCAAAGCAACTTCAGCTAAGAATCCAACTCCCTCAAATAGGGATTCTTGAGCATTAGACAGATGTGGTAAAAAAGTCTACACCTCTGCTACTCTTGCTATTAGAGCATTAAATTGTCAGTTCCATATGCTGAAATTTCAGCAACATACCATGGAACTCCTCAAACAAAAATATCTTCTTTCCCTGCTTATGCAGAAAATTGAGAGTTACAAGAGTTAATGCATTCTGCAAGTCGAGTAACTAAGCACACCTTGCAATGTGGTTTTGATGCCCTAGAAACATCTTGCAAGGCAGTAGTCACTGTTTATGTCCTTAGAAGGCATGCTTGGCTTAATGAACAGACCTTGCCAGACCATGTCAAATCCAAATTATTGGATGCACCCTTGCACAAAGGCAATTTATTTGGCACCAAGGCAGAAGAGGTCTTAAAAAAGAAGGAAGAAAAAGTTAAATCTATGCAGACAGTTAAAGACTTCTTACAGGTCCAGCCACCAAGGTTCAGTAGGCATTGCCCCTCCAAGCACTGGTTCTTTCCTGCTCCCTCCAAGTCAGCTCAGCCCAGACCAAGGGGAAGCAGGCCCCCCAGACAGCAGTCCCAGGGAATGCAGAGATCTAAGCAATGGAGTTCCTCCTGTTCAAAACCAGGGAGTGCAAAGCCACCCCTTATGGTAAAAACTCACAATGACTTTACACTTCCACCCACTCCCTCTGCCCACCTGCTCGTGCCCCTAGGAGGAAAACTCTCCTTCCACGCAAACAACTGGGCCACCATTACCAACGACCGCTGGGTCCTCAACATAGTGTCCCAGGGATACAAATTTTATTTCCACACTCTGCCTACCCCAGAAGGGTTCCCACATCTTCCCCCAAACCAGTGGGCAGAGGCCAAAAAGCAGGTCCTTTCCTTGCTCTCCATGAGGGCACTAGAGCATGTTCCTGCAGAACAGATAGGCCAAGGTTTCTACTCCATACTCTTCTTGGTACCCAGAAAAGAGGGCACATGGCACCCCATCCTCGACCTATCCATTCTAAACATTTTTCTGGTGATAACAAAGTTCAAAATGCTCACCCTCCAGCAGCTTCTACCTATGCTTTCCAAGCATGCTTGGTTAGCCATCGTATACCTAAAAGAAGCCTAACTGCACATCTCAATCGGAATCATGCAGGAAATACCTAAGTTTCAGGGCAGGATCACTGCACTTTCAGTTCTCTGCGCTTCCCTTTGGCTTATCTACTGCTCCCAGAGTTTTCACAAAATGTCTGCCTCCCACCATTGCTTTTTGCAGATGAAGAAATATTCAAATTTACCCATACTTAGATGACTGCCTGATTCAGGCAGACAGTCAGGAAGAGCTGCTCAAGCACCTGACCCTTTGTAAAGGACCTACTGACCTCCCTGGGGTATACTATCAACAAAAAGAAATCCAAACTAGTTCCCACTCAAAAAATTGTATTCCTGGGAGTAAGCCTGGACACGGCATCCCATATGGCATTCCTTACTCCAGAAAAACAAGCCTACCTGACAGCCTACTTCTCTCAACTAGCCACTAGAACGCAGTTATCCGCAAGGAAAATCCTGCAAGCTCTAGGGTTCATGGCCTCTTGCATTCTACTCATTCCATATGCCAGACTGCATATGAGGAAACTGCAATGTTACCTAAAAAGCCTTTGGTGTCAGCACTGTCAAGACCTGGAAACTCTTATACCAATGGTACCTTGTCTAAGGAAAGATTTTCTTTGGTGGGCAACAGCATGCTACCACAACAAGGGGCTTCCCTTCTCACAACACCATGCCACCCAGACCCTCACCACAGACGCATCAGACTATTCCTGGGGTTCTCATCTGGATGGCAGGTGCATTCAGGGCCAATGGAGCCTAAATCAAATACATGTGCGCATCAACCAAAAAGAGATGTTAGCTGTTCAGCACTCCCTGACAGCTTTCAGACCCCTACTCTCCCCAGGGCCTCTACTGATCAAAACAGACACCACCACAGCGATGTGGTATATCAACAAGCAGGGAGGGACTCACTCTTATCCTCTGTGCAGGCTCTCCATGACCTTTTGGCACACTGCCTCAGCCATGCAAATACACCTGTTAGCACAATTCCTGCCAGGCTCTCTAAACTCTCTGGCAGACAACTTAAGCAGAAACCTGCTAGACCCACACGAGTGGCAGCTAGACCACAGAACCTTCACCCTTATAACCCAGAAATGGGGCACCCCGAAGGTCGACCTCTTTGCCTCCCACTCCAATCAGCTCAGCAATTTCTGCACCAGGGAACCTCACAGCAAGGCCTGGAAAGTGGCTGCTGTATCCTTCCAGTGGGTCAACCTCTCGTTCTGTGCATTTCCCCATCTACCACTCATTTCAAAGGTACTGCTCAAAATAAGGGAGGAAAAACTGAGGGCAGTCCTGATTGCCCCAGACTAGCCATGCCAGCACTGGTACTCACTGCTGCACAGCCTGTCACCCCTGCCACCATGGCACCTACCTCTGATCCAAACACTCCTGACCCAGAGGAATGGAGAATTCATGCATCCCCAATTGCAGACCCTCAATGTGGCAGCCTGGCTTATTTCCTGACCTCTCTTCAAGCTGCCAGTCTACGCAAACAAGTTCCAGATGTTATACTTGAGGCCAGATGCCGCAGCACTAAAAAATCTTATGCTGACAAGTGGAAAAGGTTTTGCACCTGGATCCAGTCTAAGGGAGCTGGAATGGCACAGCCCTCCCTACCTCTCATCCTGGATTACCTGGCAGACCTACTACACAGGGGTCTACCCTTCTCTTCCATTAAAATTCATGCTTCTGCCATCTCTGCTCATTTCATCACAGAGCCACCTCTTTTCTCACACCCTCTCATGAAACAGTTCCTAAGAGGGGCTAAGAACTTGAGGCCACCCAGAAGAGCTCCTGCCCCAGCGTGGGACCTTAACTTTGTGTTGGAAAAGCTCACCCTGCCCCCCTTTGAACCTGCAGCTTCAGCAGAGTTAACATTTCTCTCTTGAAAAACAGCCTTGCTTCTGGCCATCAGCTAGAAGAGTATCAGAGCTACAAGCACTTATGGCTGTAGATCCCCTCATCATTTTCCATGCTGACAGGGTCTCCCTCAGGACTAACCCATCCTTCATGCCAAAAGTGGTGTCCAGTGTGGCTGTCAACCAATCCATTAATTTGCCCACCTTTTTCCCTAACCCACAAAACAAGGGGGAAAGGATTCTGCACTCTATAGATGTGCACAGACAGCTCAGATTCTACCAGGACAGGACTAAATCTTTTAGAAAAACTTATCAATTGCTAGTCAGCTTCGCTGTAGGAGCAGAGGGCAAGGCCATATCCAAACAAACTATCTCCAAATGGATAGCACAATGTATCCATTTCTGCTACAAACAGCACGGGAAACCACCCCGCAAGGGGGTCAGCACACATTCCCCCAGAGCAATCTCCATCTCTGCAGTTTTCTCAGTGGGGTCCCCACCAGGGACATCCTAGAGGCTGCAACATGGACATCTGTTCATACCTTTACCCAGCATTACCACCTGCCTATCTTCTCCAAATCCAGGGCAAGCTTTGCCACCGCAGTCTTGCAGGGCAATAAGCCAGCCCCCAGTCTTCTTGACTGCCTCCACCCTTTTCTTCAGCTTTGGGAATCAACCCAAATGTGATGACTGCAACACTGAAACACGACGAACATAGTACAGTTGTGTACACTTACCATAAATGTTGATGTTCGAGTGTATTTGCTGTTGCAGTCCTGGTTTCACTCCCTCCATACCCCTTCTCTCTCTCTCTCCTTACAATGAATTTTTGGTATTTAATTTCTACTGGTGGTGTTCTTCCACCCTAACCTAGGTCCCTACTGGGGGCTCCTGACAGGGCAAGAAAAAGTGATGTAATGGTGTCGGCTACCTGATTTTATACCACTGACGACCTGACGTCACTCCCGGAGTCACAGCAACCGCGCAGAAATACTAAGCCTCTGGTATTCAGGCTGACTAAGGGTTACCCTGGCAGGGATAACCCAAATGTGATGACTGCAACAGTGAATACACTCGGAACATCTACATTTATGGTAAGTGTACACAACTGTACTTTCTTGCTTGTGGTCCTTCTTGGTTCTTCCTACTTAGCACTAAAAACCTAAGGAGGCAGAGGATTTCCTGTCCTCTTCTTGTGATAGGGGATAGGCTTCCCTGATCCTCCGTCACAGGTAGTCAGAGGAGGGAATTCTTAGCTATATAAAGCTGCTAGTGCTAGTTTGTGCAGGCACAGAACCCATATGCCACTGAGGCAGTATGAAATTCAGACATCTGCTTTTAGAGGTTAGGGCTTGCACAACTGTACTTTCCATTGGAAGGGCTGATGCAGACAAATAACTGGTGTCAGAACCCTGACATGAAGCGAAATGCTAAGAAATGCATAGTAGTATCCTTCGGGAAGTCAGCCACCCCTAGTAACTACCATATTAGCAACAAAGCCGTAAGAGTTGACCCAGTTGTCAGGGACTTGGAGAAAACACATAAACAGTAATCTAGACCTTAACCAACCCGTGTCTACTGTAGTGAGGAAATGGTTCTACCTTGTGCAACTTATAAACAAAGGTATGGCATTTAGGTCCTGGGTTTTGCAGCTCTGGATTGTGCCAGAACATATTTCTTTGAGAACAAAAAAAAGTAACAAGGTACTTTTAATTTTCTGTATAACGGCTTTTGCTATTGTCTTCTTATAGAGTACCAGAGTGTTTTATTCCAAAGTAATTTCTTGATGTCTTACCTGAATCCTTAGCTGAAATAGTTGATCGTGGCTGTTTGTTCTTACGTGTTGTGAAATCTTTGTTAAAATAAGTTCAGTGTAATTTTTTTTTATTTTGATTACATCAGTCTCAGAGATGTCATACAAGCATTTTAATGGTATTACTACTGAAGCTTTTTTTAATATATAATTGCAAGTGTTTTTTATAGCAAGTCTTCTGACTGATGTGTTGTGGTGTTTTTTCATAGTTTTGCTTATTTTGTTGTAAGGATGATTTTGGGAATGTATCTTATTTAATAATAAATTTTATGTTGCTGCCATGTAAGTGTTTGATAGGTTTTACTGAGACTTGCCTCGCAATATTATCATGCTTGGGGTAGGCAATTCTTTGTCCAGCTCTTGCCAACTGTTAAATTATTCATTGCATTTAATTCTGTTTTTTTTTTTTTTGGTGAATATTAAAATTTTCAATCCTTTTTGGTAGCAAAGTCCTAAAGGTTTGCTCTTGTAAGCTTCTGTCTTTCCTGTATAGGAAGTCCTGATGTGTATCGGGCATTAATAAATTATTGCAGTTTACTTCTGGCCTAGAGAATTTTAACTGTTTTGTCTTTGAGGAGTCCCAAAGTACATCAAGTACAGGCTGTAACATGTATATAGAGTACAGTGAAGGATTAACAGAATAGTAAAAGAATAGTAGGCATATAGGACTTTGTTTAATCTGAGATATCCTGAAGCATATCATTTGGGGGAAAAAAGCAAAGGCTAATAAATGATGGAAGGAAAATGAAAAAAGTACTTTTTTCATAACTGTGTTTATATAAAATTTACAAATTTATAAATTCATTTGTTAACTCATTGTGGAAGAAGAAACTATAAGAAGAAGTATATTGCTTGTAACATCTTTTCTATTCCATAGAAAACTAGAGTAGACATTTCATAGAAGAACTAGAGTAATATATCAACTTAAAAGAAATGCATGTAGGAGGAGTGTACTAGTCGGTTAAAAATCCATGTAGCTCTGACTGAGGATTCATCCTGAAAAATGGTTCTAAAGTGGTCTGGGAGATTAAAAATTCCTAATTTAGGATTGTTATGGGACTTGGTAGAGAAGTAATGTTTTGTCAGGACAATATCTTTAATTTCATTTCTTCATTAACAAGGTTAGTGGGTTAGCACTCAATCTGAAGAATATGTCATTAGTAACTTCAGTTGTTCTTTTCATAACTGTGGATATGAACACCGAACCTCTTCTTTTCTATAACTGTGATCATGCAGAGTAACAATACAATCCTCCCTCACCCACTTTATGCTCAGTCCTCCAGATTTTTACCCACTTTATTAATATGGATCTCTGTCAACATATAAATCTTTTTTTAAACATATTAATAATTATCATTTGAGTCATAGGCACACATACATTAATAGAAAATAGGACAAATCATATTAAGATTTTTCATGCATTATACATTGCATATAGTTTCTTTTGTTTTTAACAACTGCCTTTCCCTCCAACATTGCATAAATTGCTAAATGCTAGCCTTCCCTTAAACCTCACTCTTTTTTGAACATCATTCTGCATGTATTGTTGCCACAAGTTGTTTATTTCTATGTAATTTGTTCCTTCCCTTTTCTAAAGATCCTACTTCCAGTTTTTTTTTCTTTTTAAAAATATTTAGTACTGTACTTGCAGATGGTTTAATTTTTGTTTTCCATTTTCTAGCACCCTTCTTAGCTTCATCACTATCCCTTTCTACTGATTTATAACCTCCTGTTTGTGGTATGTATATGAGCCCTAACTGTGTAGCTCTAAAATATCCATACAAATAAGTTAATCCAAAGGGATTCATGTTGGGTCATCAAAGGTAATTTCAGAAAATGAAAAAAAAAATGAAAACTGTTTGCCGAAACCACCTTCAAACAACTCAACAATTTTGTTTTTGTAACCCCCCCCCTGCACCCCCCAGCCTTATATATGCTAACTCAGAGGTCGCAAACAATGGAGAAAAAAAGCAAACTTCACTGTCTGTGAAAGTAATTTCAGTGAACAGCAGTCACTGTTTTTGCATTCTCTGAAGTTACGTTCAGTGATGTAAAGTGCATCCATCCTAAGCACCTTGTTTTATGAGGGGGATCAGCTTATCCCACTTAACTCTCACCCTCCTCCTCTCCCAAATAAATTCATTTAACTCTTCATTAGTTATTACCCACAACTTCTCCTCTGGTTGATAAGAAACATACTTTACTTGTATATAAAACTAAAGGGGAATAAAAACATTTTCACTGCTTGTACCTCTTGTACCTTACTATCCATGCCAATAAACAAGAGCTCCCAGTTTCTCATTGTTTGTATTATCTTTTCTTTATTCTCTTCCCACATATTCTTAGCTGCAATAACAGAATCTTTTTAATCCATCCTAAATACTTCATTTTATCATGTCCCCATAAATATGGGTATTGTTGAACCAGTTCATGCATGGGCTTATAATTTACCACTATAGACTTTGTTTTTATCTTCTTTAATGCTATATCATGAAAAGAATTGAAATTGTCTCAAAACATTCCATATCATCAAAATGACCTTTTCTGGATTTATCAAGTACAAAATAATAGCATCTGCAAATAAAGCTAACTTTTCTCAATTACCATATGTGTTATATCCTTGAATTTCTAATTTTATTTACTTTGTCAGTGGCTTTAAATATAGAGCAAATAACAAAGGGGAAAGAGGACACCCCTGCCTGTTTCATCTGTTTAAGCACAGCTTATTAGACTGGAATCATTCTACCTTAATTCTTCCCTCTGATCCTTTATATATCCTCCTAGCTAACCCTATCATTGTATCTTCTTCTTTCAGCTGCTCCCGTTAGGGGACGCCACAGCAGATCAACTGTTTCCATTTCTTCATGTCCTCTGCATCTTGCTCTGTCACACCAACCACTTGCATGTCCTCTCTCACCACATCCATAAATCTTATCTTAGGCCTCCCTCTTTTCCTGTTACCTGGCAGCTTCATCCTTAGCATCTTTTTCCCAATATATTCTGCATCCCACCTCAGCATATGTCCAAACCAACGTAATCTTGCCTCTCTGGCTTTGTCTCCAAACCTTCCAACCTGGGCTGACCCTCTAATATACTTATTCCTAATCCTGTCCATCCTCGTCACACCCAGTGCAAATCTTAACATCTTCAACTCTGCCACGTCAAGCTCTGACTCCTGCCTTTTTGTCAGTGCCACTGTCTCCAACCCATGTAACATAGCTGGTCTTGCTACCCTCTTGTATACCTTCCCTTTCACTCTTACTGGTACTCGTCTGTCACAAATCACTCCTGACACTCTTCTCCACCCACTCCATCCTGCCTGTGCTCTCTTCTTCACCTCTCTTCCACACTCATCATTACTCTGAACTGTTGATCCCAAGTACATAAACTCATCCACCTTCGTCACCTCTACTCCCTCCATCCTCACCATTCCTCTATCCTCCCTCTCATTCACACACACATATTCTGTCTTAGTCCTGCTGACCTTCATTCCTCTTCTCTCTAGAGCATATCTCCACCTCTCCAGGGTCGTCCCCACCTGTTCCCTACTCTCACTACAGATCACAATGTCATCTGCAAACATCATAGTCCACGCGGACTCCTGTCTGATCTCGTCTGTCAACCTGTCCATCACCATTGCAAATAAGAAAGGGCTCAGAGCTGATCCTTGATGTAATCCCACCTTCACCTTAAACACATCTGTCACTCCCACCACAGACCTCACCGCTGTCACACTACCCTCGTACATATCCTGTACCACTCTTACATACTTCTCTGACACTCCCGACTTCCTCATACAATACCACAACTCCTCTCTAGGCACCCTGTCATATGCTTTCTCTAAATCCACAGAGACACAATGCAACTCCTTTTGACCTTCTCTGTACTTCTCCATCAACACTCTCAGAGCAAACATCGCATCTGTAGTGCTTTTTCCTGGTATGAAACCATACTGCTGATCACTAATCATCGCCTCCCTTCTTAACCTAGCTTCCACTACTCTTTCCCATAACTTCATGCTGTGACTGATCAGTTTAATACCTCTGTAGTTACTACAGCTCTGCACATCACCCTTATTCTTAAAAATCGGAACCAAAAACACTTTTTCTCCATTCCTCAGGCACCATCTCACTTTCCAAGATTTCATTAAACAATCTAGTTAAAAACTCCACTGCCATTTCACCTAAACACCTCTATGCTTCCACAGGTATGTCATCTGGACCAACAGCCTTTCTGTTCTTCATCTTCTTCATAGCTGTCCTTACTTCCTCCTTGCTAATCCATTGTACTTCATGAGTCACTCTCCCTACATCATCCAACCTTCTCTCCCTCTCATTCTCTTCATTCATCAACCCCTCAAAGTACTCTTTCCATCTGCTCAACACACTCCTATCATTGTATCAAGGAATACAAATACTTCTATTTCTTTACTAATAAAATCCCAGCTTACTCTATCAAATGCTTTCTCTGCATCAAGACCCATCAATAACAATGGCATTTTCTTGCATTTTACTTGATTCCTTACTTCTGGGTCATCATTTTTTTGTTAATGTTGCTATTTGTTTACTTCCCTTCCATAAAATCAATTTTGACAACACGTTTGCCATTCTGTTAGGTAAGATAGACATGAACACTTTATAATCATGGTTTAAAATCGAAGCGGAGCTATATAAAGCTGAGTTTGACTGGTCTTCACCCTCTTTCCGTAGTACAGCCGCCACAGCTTTCTTCCAAGATACTAGCCCCCCTTTAAAGTACTGTTAAGACCTTCCAAATTTTTTATCACCACCTTCCCTACCAACTTCCAAACTTCCACAGGAATACTGTTCTGGAGGCATCTCTGTAGATTGATTAAAACATCACTGCTTTTTTCTTCTCTGTAAATATTAGGTGTTGAGCCTCATGTTCCTCTAACCTTGGTATAATTAAGGCTTTCCATAAATATTTTCATTTGTACTTTTTCTTGATTTCCACATTCCCCTGCTTTGTGCAAATGCTCATAAAAGCTCCCAATTATCTATATCTCTATAGGATCTGTAGTTAGTTTTCTTGTTATAAATGTCTCCAAGTTTGGTGACAACCCTTTCTCCTTTCCATTGCCTAAGATGTTGTGCTAAAAGTTTTTGTGCTTTGGAGATGTTCTTCGTGTTACACTGTTGCAGTCAGATCTGCCGCAGATGTAAGGGTAGCCAAAATGTATATATATATCTATAAATACATGCACCAATGTGAACTTTACCTTCATCTACAAGCAAATACACCACGTAGGTTGTATAAATAAAGAAGGAAAGATAGGTTTCATCAGAAGAAAGGGGGATGGCGGGTGGGTAACCTGGACTGCAACAGTGAATACACTCGAACATCTACATTTATGGTAAGTGTACGCAACTGTACTATGTTCTTCGTGTTTCACTGTTGCAGTCATTACATTTGGGTAGAGTCCGAAAGCTGAGGTTGGGAGGCTGGAGCTAAACAGCATTAGGAGCGGCTATGAGGCCCTGCAGAACTGCAGTGGCAAAGTCTGCCCTGGATTTAGAGTAGAGTGGGAGATGATCGTGCTTAGTAAAGGTGTGCACTGAACTCCAAGTAGCAGCTTCTAAAATGTCCTTGGTTGGTACTCCTCTGAGAAAAGCTGCTGAAGTGGCTGCAGCTCTGGTTGAATGTGGCCTAATGCCCTTAGTCACTGGCTTGCCATGGTGTAAGTAGCAGAAACGAATGCAGTAGACTATCCACTTCGAAATAGTCTGCCTTGAGATGGCCTTTCCTTGTGATCCTGCAGCATATGCCACTAGTAATTGCTCTTTCTGAAAACTTTGGTTCTGTCCAAGTAGAATCTAAGCTGTCTGTGTATGTCCAAAGAATGCAGGATTCTCTCCCCTTTGTTCTGTGGATTTGGATAAAAAGTTGGCAGATTAATAGTTTGGTTAAGAGCCACACAGGCATAAATGTTGGGTTTGTCCTCAGAGAGACCCTGTCTGGATAAAAAATGATAAAAGGTTCCACAGCCATGATTGCTTGTAGCTCTGAAACTCGCCTTGCGGAAGTTATTGTTAGGAGCAGAGCTGTTTTCCAAGATAAAAACTTTATATCAGCAGTAGCAGCTGGCTAAAAAGGAGGCAGGGTGAGTTTTTCCAAGACCTAGTTGAGGTCCCATGCAGGCATAGGTGATTTTCTTGGAGGTCTTAAATTTTTGGCTGCTCTGAGGTACTGTTTTAATAAGGGATGAGAAAAGATTGGTGGCTCTGTATTGTAATGAGCCGAGATGGCAGAGGCGTGAATTGTAATAGATGAAAAAGATAGGCCTTTGTCCAGCATCTCAGTTAAGTATTGCAAAATCTGAGGACTATTTGGCACAGCTGTATCAGTTCCTTGTGCCTGGTTCCAAGCACAGAATCTCTTCCATTTTTCAGCGTAAGATTTTCTAGTACTAGGCCTTCTGGCCTCCAAAATTACCTCCATCACAGCTTTACTGAGAGGTGTATTTTGTATGACTACATCATCTGCCATGCTGCCAGGTTTAAAATCCTGAGTTGGCTGTGCAGGATCTGATTGTTGTGCTGGGACAGTAGAAGAGGTGTTTGAGGTAAGGTCCAAGCTGGGCATTGAGACAAGTTCTTTAGTATTGGATACCAGTACTGTTGGGGCCAGTCTGGGGCAATTAGTATCATCTTTGGCTTCTCCTGTCTGACCTTTAGGAGTACCTTGGGGAGGAGAGGCAGTGGGGGAAAGGCATATACTGATAGGTTTTTCCAGCTGAAAGATAAGGCGTCCACTTTCCATGCTTGTCTGTGATAAATCCTTGTGCAGAATCTTTTTAGTTGGTAGTTGTGAGGGGAGGCAAATAGATCTATGTCCGGGCATCCCCATTTCCTTGTTATCATGCTGAAGACTTGTGGGTTCAGCTGCCACTCGTGGGGATCCATGAGGTGTCTGCTTAGTTCGTCTGCCAGAGTATTTTTCCTTCCTGGCAGGAATTGTGCCTGCAGTTGTACTTGGTAAGTCAATGCTGTGTCCCACAAAATCATGGCTAGTCTGCAAAGGGGGTACGGATGTGTGCCCCCCCCTGCTTGTTTATATACCACATGATCATGGTGTTGTCTGTCTTTATCAGTAGTTGTCCTGGATGAAGTAGGCCCTTGAAGGCTGTCAGGGCATTTTCAACAGCTAGCGTCTCTTTTTGATTGATATGTAGATGCATTTGGTTTGAGGCCCATGTGCCCTGAATGCATTTTCCTGCCATGTGGGCCCCCCAGGCATAATCTGATGCATCCGTTGTTAGTCTGCCTGGCTGGGGGTAATGTGAATGGCTGTCCCTTGTTTTGGTGACAAGCCTTTGCCCACCATCAAAACTCCTGTTGCAGGCAGGGGAATGAGAGTAATCATAGTTTCCAGGCTGTGGCAATTTTGAGTCCAAACACTTTTTAGGTACCATTGCAGTTTCCTCATATGCAGTCTTGCATATGGAATTAGTAGGATGCAGGATGCCATGAAGCCCAAAGCCTGCAGAATTTTTCTTGCAGATAACTGGGCCTTTGTTGCCATCATTTTGAAATAGGTAGTCAGTTGCCTTTGTTTGTCTGGTGTGAGATAAGCCATCTAGGCAGTTGTATTTCAGCTTGCACCCAGGAATATTATCTCTTGAGAGGGTACTAGTTTTGATTTCTTTTTGTTGACTGTGTACCCTAGACATGTTAGAAGTTTTTTCACAAACGCCAGATGCTGTAGAAGAATGTCCTTGTTCTCTGCTTGAATTAAACAGTCGTCCAAGTAAGGATATATTTGTATTCCTCTTTGTCTGCAAAATGCAATTACTGGTGCCAGGCACTTTGTAAAGACAATGGGCACTGTAGATAAGCCAAAGGGCAGTGCAGATAATTGGTAATGCATTGAGCCAGCCTTGAATCTGAGGTATCTTCTGCATATTTGTCTGATAGGGACATGCAGGTATGCCTCTTTTAGGTCCAGTTACAAGCCAAGCGTTCTTGCCCAGCATGGGTAGAAGCTGCTGCAAAGTCACCATCTTGAATTTTGGTATATCCAGGAATGTGTTTAGAATAGATAGGTCCAGTATTGGCCTCCAGGCCTTGTCCTTTCTGGGTACCAAGAACAGTCTTGAGTAAAATCCTTGTCCCTGCTCTTGCTCTGGTACTTGTTGAATGGCCCCCATGTCCATGAGGGATGAGACTTGTTTTTGTGTCTCTTCCCATTGATTTTTGGGCAGATCTGGCCAGCCGTTTGCCTTTGGCAGGGTATGGAAATGGAACTTGTAGCCTTGTGACATGATATTTAGAACCCACTTGTCCTGGGTTATGATGTGCCAATTTTGAGAAAAAAGTGCTAATCCCCTTAAGGGTGCTGCCAGGAGATAAGTGCTTGGTGCAGACAGGGGAAGTCATTGGGACTGTTTCCTGTATGGTTGAGATTTGTCTTCTCCAACTTTGGAGGTAGAGGCACCCCATTGCTTTGACCTGTATGAACCTTGCGACTGGGATCTGCCTCTAGGGTGTCTGGGTCTGCCCCTTTGAGGTCTGTCTGACACAGGAAAGCACCAATTATTTGTTGGGCAGTGTCTACTAAACCTAGGTGGTTGTACTTGTAAAAAATATTTTACAGTTGGCATAGATTTAGCTTTGTCCTCCATTTTCTTTAACACCTCTTCTGCCTTAACACCAAATAAAGTATCATGCTATAAGGGTGCATCTAATAATTTTACTTTGACATGATCAGGCAGATTTTGTTCCTTTAATCAAGCATGCCTCCTAATTACAGAACCCGTAACTGCGGCCCTGCAGGAGGCCTCCAAAGAATCAAAACCACATTGCAAAGTATGCTTTCCAACTTGTTCAGCTGCATGCAGTAAATCCTGCATTTCCTTGTTTTTTGCACATTCAGAGTTTAACAATATTTTCTGTTTAAGCAGTGCTATGACATGTTGCTGATATTTGAGCATATGAAACTGACAGTTTAAGGCCCTTATAGCCAAGGTAGCAGATGTGTATACCTTTTTTCCCCATCTGTCCAGTGCCCTAGAATCCCTGACAGAGGGGGTAGGGTTTTTTGCAGCGGAAGCCTTAACTCCCTTGGGACCCTGTGAAATAGTTTTTGGGTCTGCATCAGGGTTTTTAAGAAGGAATTTGAGAGTCAGGAACCCTGTGATATCTGTGAGGCTTAACAGGAGCTGGAGGTAAGGAGTCAGGGGTAAGACTACACTCAGAAAAAATATCATCTACAATGTCCAAAATAGGTGGAATGGCTAGTGGCCTGTGTTGAGGTAGTAAAAGAAAATCCCTGAGCCTCTTTTTAGATTCTGAAAAATCTTGGCTCTCCCAGTGGAAATGCTCCCTCATGGTATGCAAGGTTTCCACAAAAGAATAGTCCTCTGGAGGAGAAGCTGAAAGAATAGATTCTTCAGCATCAGAATCTTCATAGGGGGGAAGAGAATATTCCTGATCAGTAGAGGAATCGGAAGAAATAGAAACCTGATCTGAAGATTCATAGTCAGTCTCTTGCCTAGGCCTCTTATCAGGAGGGGGATGGGAACCCCTGATCAAGGTAATTAAGTCTTCGGCCATTTTGAGCATCTGTTTTTTTGGGCATAGAGGCCTGTCCACGTGGCTCTTGTGTTTATTTCTTTGCTTTAGAAGGTGCTGTAGTCTTTGCCTTTGAAGCTGAAGTTGGTTTAATGAACTCCGGTAGTCGGATGGCTATCCGACAACATTTTTGGGTAATTGAATAGGCAGCCAAAGTAGTTTAAAGCAAAATCATACCAATGCTTAATAGTGCGTTGGTTAAAGCTAGCACAAAACCGATAACCAGGCATGTTGTGATCAGGGCCTAGGCAAGGAATACAGTAAGAATGAAAATCCTTATAAGGTATTTGCTTACCACAAGAAATACAGTTATTAACTTTTTCTGAAATTGGTCTGGAGCAAGAAAAATGTTTCCCCAATGGGGTACTTAGCTTTATTGAAGACTTTGGATCTGAAACTCGAACACGAAAATCTCAGGAGTTGGCCGACCAGCACTTGAGAACTGCTTCTGCTTCGGGCACCGCGCGGCAAGAAAGACTGAATAAAATGGTGTCGGCCGCATCTTTTATACCCCTGACGACCTGATGTCAGGGAAGAGGTGACAGCAGCAGATGCAGGACCCAGGACTTTGGAATTCAGGCCGACTGAGGGCAACCTGCCAGCAGGATAACCCAAATGTAATGACTGCAACAGTGAATACACTCGAACATCTACATTTATGGTAAGTGTACACAACTGTACTTTCTTGTCAGTAATATAGCTACTTAACATCAACCTTTCTAAACTCATGAATATTTCCTAAATATTCCCTTATTTTTCTTTTAGCACTCTGCAGTTACTGCTCCTGTTGTTCTTTGAGAATCCCTTTATTCTGCAATACCTTAAGTTTGGTCAGTCCCACTAAATAATTTGTGTTACTTAACCATATTTTTTTCTCTTATTTCTGCTCTTTTTTAAACTCCATTTTTATTTTATCCTACTTGGTAGCTATCCATTCTAAAGAATACAACTCACAAATAATTTCTACTTCCTTTTTTTTAAATTTCTGTCTTTTTAACAGGCAAGTAGGAAAGCTCCAGTCTTTCTTTTTTACTTCATTATATTTTTAAGCCTATTGAAATGTCGGCACTTGAAATGCCGAGTTCCATCAAGTCGAAGAAAAAGACCACAAAGCCAAAGTTTTAGGAAGTATACATTCTTTGTCATTGACTCTGTAGCAATCCAGGTTTTAGAAGGTGATTATAAGGTTCTCCTGGAATGCTGTGAATCTAGATGGCAAATAGCATGTATGGCAGATCAGACTGCCAGGATTAAATGATGTGACTAATATAAAACGTTGAAGCTAAGGGTGAGACAAAGGCATTCATACAGAAATGGCTGACAGAAGAGCTTTAACTGAAGAATACGCCAATCCAACCTTGAGCAATTCACACAAGTAAGAAAGGACTAGAGGAACATTCACTGAAAATAGATCTAGTCTCTTACTAGGACACCAGATGGAGAACATCTTCCATTTCGGCAAGTAGGATCGCCTTGTAGTAGGTTTCCTGGCCTCCTGCTGGACAAGAAGTACTTCCTCAGAAAAAAGATGTCTGAAAGGAATCAGAAGCCTGTCACCCATAAATTCAGTTTCAGTGTTGACAAATGTGGGTGAATGAGAGATCCCTTGTTTTGTGAGAGTAGATCCACTCTGTGAGGTCACATGTGATGACTGCCCTTTGCTAATTGCAGAAGAAGAGGGAACCAGTGCTGTCTTGGCCAAAAGGGGGATCACCAACAAGATTTTTGGTTTGTCCTTCTGAATCTTCAGAAGGACCTTCTGAATTAGGGAGAAGGGGGGGTGAGTAGAGAAACATCCCCTTCCATGAAAAATGATAGGGCTTCCACCTTCCAAACCAGAGGATGAGGGACCCTGGCACAGAACTTTGGAAGTTGTCTGTTCATAGGGGAGGCAAGGAAGTCTATTTGAAGAGTATCCTACTGGTGAATGTCCAGAAGCATCCATGTGGGTCA
The DNA here is from genome assembly GCF_019279795.1 of Protopterus annectens. NCBI lineage: Eukaryota > Metazoa > Chordata > Ceratodontiformes > Protopteridae > Protopterus > Protopterus annectens. The sequence goes on along the minus strand of NC_056743.1, from coordinate 1,316,530,952 downwards.
TCCATTCATGGGCCTCTGTCATGGATCTGCTCAGTGTGTCTGCCTGAACATTTTGAGCTGATGGAATGTAAACAGCTGTCAAAGTTACCTTTGCTTGAAGAGCAGTCTTCCAGGTCTGGATTGCTAATCTGCAAAGTAGATAAGATTTTGTTCCCCACCTTCTTACTCACATATCCGAGAACAGTGGTGTCTGTGAACAGCTTCAAAGGACCTGGAAGAAGAAATGTTTTGAAGGCTTGAAGGGCCAGAATCAGAGCCCTCATATTTTTGATGTGTTGCTTCCTTATGGAGGGAGACCAAAGACCCTTATACTTTTAGTTTTCCCAGAGTTGCCCCCCACCCCAGATCTGAAGCATCTGTGAATATTACTTGAACTAGAGGGAATGGCTGCAGAGGAAGTCCAGGAGTCAGAGAAATTTGTTGAATCCACCAAAGCAATTCCTTCTTTAGGCAAGGTAGAAGTGGAGAGACAAATTCTAGAGGATGAGCACGCTGTGATCAGAGTGTTTTTTTTTTTAAGTACCACTGGAATTTTCGCATGTGAAGCCTGACTAGGGGTAGTATTGGTATAACAGAAGCCATGAACCCTAGCATCCTGAGGAATTCCCTGGCAGTCAGAGAGGGCAGCAGAAGTAACTGTAGGAAGCAAGCCTTCAAAGATTGCATATTTAGTGAGGGTAGGAAGGCCATCATTAGGTCTATCTTTATCCTGCAACCTAGGAAAATCTAGTCCTGAGAGGGGATCAGGGAAGACTTGCTGTAGTTGAGGGTGAATCCCAAACTGAGGAGCAAGGAGATGGTGGTTTGAAGGTTCTGTTGCAAGGTGACTGGATGTTCTGCTTGAATTAGCAGGTCGTCCAGGTAAGGTTAAATGAGAATTCCCTGGATTCTGCAAAAGGCAGTGACAGGAGCAAAGCACTTTGCGAATACCCTTGGAGATGTAGAGAGTCCAAAGGGCAAAGCACAGAACTGAAAATGATAGGAAGCAACAGAAAAATGTAAAACGTTCCTGAAGAGAAGGTGGATGGGAATTGAAGGTATGCATCCTTTGTCTAAGGAGGCCAGGTAAGCTTGAGGTAGCAAGAGTGGGAACAGAGCATGCAGGTAAGCATCCTGAAGGAAGGTACATGATAGAATAAATTAAGTTGGGACAAGTCTAAAATTGGTTTCCAAGGGCCATCTTTCCTGGGAACTAGGAACATTCTGGAATAGAACCCTTTTCCTTTTTCCGGAGCAGGAACCTCCTGTATGGTTCCTTGTGCTTTCAAGTCTTGAATGACTTGAGGGAAGATGTGGATCTTATCCTTTGGTGGTTGTGGAATTCCTGTGAAAGGTGGAGTTGTTTTCCAAGTCATGTAACCTGTGTGTATAATAGGGAGGACCTGTTTGTCTGTGGTAGTGCTTGTCCAGTTTGAGAGGAAATGAGAAAGGCACTTGAAAAGGGGATTTCTGAAAGTGTTGCCAGGTAGTCACAAACTACCTGGCTTGTCTGGAGCAGAGGAAAACTGGGACGTAGGAGGAGTGTGCCTACTTGTGCTCTTTTTGAGTTGTTGGGAAAGAGTACAGGTCTTTCTCCTTACAAAATTAGCTGTAGAGGGATAAGTTCCTATGAAATTCTTATGAAATTTAGAGGGATAGTTCCTATGAAATTCTTATGAAATTTAGGAATTGGCGAGAGAAAAATGTTTTCGCTCTTGCAGTTCTTTCTCTCTCTCTCTTGAAGGGATTTGAAGAGGGCTGCAGCATTACAACCAAACAAGGCAATATTGTCCAAAAGTGTATCCACGATCTTTGCCTAGAAATCTTCAGGCAAAGGTTTCATTCTCAACCAAGAATATCTCCTCAGGACAGAACCAGATGCTATTGATCTTGCAGATACCTCTGCTGTATCATGGCTGCATTTAATGGGATGTTTAGTAACATGAGATGAAACCCCCAAGAGAGGAGAGAGCTGGGTTTTTTGCTGCAGAGTCTGGGAGATCTGTCAGCAATTTGGATGCCTGTGAAAGAGCCAGAACATACTTGGACGTGTGTGTCTGATAGTTAATGGCCCTAAAGGCCAGAGTGGAAGAGGTGTAGACCTTTTTTCCAATTCTCTCCATCATTTTGCTGTCCTTATCAGAGGGGAGGAGATTGGTGGAGGACATTAATTTGGAAGCTTTATCAGCAGACAGAGAGAGATCATAGCGGAGTTTGCAAGAGGGCATTTATACAAGAACTGTCCTCAGGAACCTTGTAGAACCTGTATGGTCTTTTGGGAGCAGGAGGATGAGAATCAGGGTGTTTAGATGCAGCAATGAAGGCATCCTGAAAGACCGGCAAGACAGGTGGGATGGCTGAAGGAGCAGGGGAATCTGTTTGCAAAAGGTCATAGTACCTCTTTTGTACCTCAGACTTGTGAGCTTTCCCATTTGAAAAAGTCTCTCATTTTGGAGGTAGTTTCTCCAAAGGTAATATCCTGTGCTGGTGAATCCCCACCTTTGGAGTACACTTCAGTGTAGGCATATTCCAGGGGAGAGTCAATTTGAGTGGAATAAGCCAGGGATTCATCTGAAGCGAGCTCATCTTCCTCAGATGCTTGTAGTTTAGCAGATGAAGGGGGGGGGACATAGCAGATGCTGGTATAGGAAGTGGCAGGGTAGAAGGCCTAACTGCCGTGAAAGCATTCAAAATCCCTTGAGAAAAAGCTTGCCAGTCAGGAGAAGGCTCCTGACTGGAAGACACGTGCTTTTGTTTGTTTCTTGAGAGAAGGAGCTACCCTAGTCTGGGAGGGAAGGGCCGATGTAGGCCTGAGATCCAGATTGGGCATCTGCAAAAGCTCGATGGAAGGGCCAGGAGAGGTGCTACATGAAACGTTGGAGGGGGCGAGCCATGGTTCCCCCATAGTCTCAGAACTGGATGTCTTCAGTACCTCTGCGGACGTGCTGTAGGAACCCCCCTAGTGGCTTCTAGATCAGTACCTGCAGAAAGAGGAGGATCTGACAGTGTACAAGCCTCCAGATCTTCACTGGCCTCGCGAAGGATGTCGTGATCAGAGGTGCAGCCGAAGATTCATGCCTTACCTTTTTAACCTTTTTCTTTGGAGGTTCATCCGATGAACCAACAGTAACTTCCATACCTAATGCTAATTTCTTTAGTCTCTGGTTTTCTAGGTAAATGGTAAGGGCAGACAGATGACTGCACATAGTTGTAGGGACGAACACCTGACAGATGGCACAGGCCTTGAAATCATGATCAGACCCCAGACAAAAAAAAGACACTGGTTGTGGAATCTGTTTTCCTCAGTGGCACTTGCCACTCTTGGATGACATTAACCTCTAACAAGCATAAAAGAATTTCCCCAACAGGGCACTTAATAGAAAATAAACTTTTGGCGATCAGATAGACTGCTTGAAGCTGTTGTTTGGACTGGCAGCAGAGAAGTTCTGAGTGTGGTACGTGCAGATGTCACTTTTATGGCTGACTCTCGGCTGCATTATGTGCATTGTTGCACGTACTTTGCAGTAGCTTAAGTCTACTGGTATACTAGCTAGATGTTCGAGTAACCTCGGCAGAATCTCCCTCATGTTATGAATACTGCAACAGAGGAATAGAAGGACATCTGTATTTACATGTAAACTCCATCCTAGTTGATTAATGTTAAGAAATTTAGTAAAGGGATAAAGTGTTACAATATCTCCCTCCCACAGATACCAACGATGATCCAAAAAAACTTCTCCACATGACAAGGGATGAATAGTAAGGATTAAAAAAAAAAGTCATAAGTACGTTTCCTAAAAGTAATCCGTATATAAATCAACGTATATTGGGGTAAAATTAGCCCCCATAGCTGTAACAAATATCTGTCGATAACTTTTGATGTCCTTCTATTCTCATGTTGCAGTATTCATAACCTTTGGGGTTAGCCTCCTTCTACTGACCCAAATATCCACCCAATACACAAAAGCTTTAGTCACTGCAGGGTATGTGGAGCATCTGATGTTGGCCTTAGGGTGCGTGGCCATAGAAGTGATGTCTACACGTACCTCCCTCAGAACTTCTCTGCCGTCAGTCAAATGTCAGTTCATCCTGCTGTCTCTGTCTTTGGATCCTGCGATCTAAAGATTAGTACCCCATTGGAGCCTTTTTCTTGTTCTTTTCTTTTGTTCACTGCATGTCTGCCCAGGTTCATGTCATCCAGAAAAGGAAAGTGTAGGTGTGGATGTTGGATACCTCATAAGGACGCTCATGACCTGTCTGTTCTCTCTAGGGCCCAACTACGACCATAAGGCCTGAATGATTTGTCAGGCCTTTGTCCCAAAGACTCTTTGCAGCCATCTGCACTCCCTTAATATCTATCTATAGAACCAACATCTCAAATGTTTCGTTGTTGGGATGGAAGGGCCATCTGGCCATACTGTCGAGCCACCAAAAAAGAAGACCAAAGTTACCAGGCCTTTGCCTACTGCTGCACCTCTTCCACCTGACATTCCCACTGTGGCCAAGGTACGCCTGGAAGAACATATGGAACCAGACGACTGTGGTATAGCTGGTACCGTTCCGGAATCTACATAACCAAGGGCTGAAAGCACATCCACGGAGGTAACCCAGACGTTAGATGATGCCACCAAGGGGGAACCTTGGCTCTCTGCGGACATCCAGACCTGTTTCTTCTTTAAAAAAAGAAACAGAAAACCAAACATGTGACTTCACCTCCTGAGAGCTTGCCCAATAGGCAAGCTTTCTGTCAGTGTTTGTTCGATGCTTTTATGACCCTTAGGCCTTCCCTGGCTGCTTCTCCTCCGGTTGCCCCTCCTGTTATCAGCCCTAGGCCTCAGACTGTAGAGCCTCTTACAATAGGGGCTGAAGACTCTTCAAATTCCTCTTCAGAGGATTCTCTGTCTTATGTTTCACAAATACCTTCCCCTTTAGGATATGCTCCCCAGAGGAGGACTGCTGAAGAGGATTCCCCTGGGGGAGGACCTTACCTTTGGAGAAATCATCTCTCCGATGAGAGCGTTTTTTCAAGTGGGACTCCACAGAAATGTCTGAAGTCCAAAAGTGGTATTATGAACTCTTACAAATGGGATACCCCTTTGCCTTCTGCCATTTCACCAGTCCTACCAGCCTTCTTACATGGCTTTTTTGCAGCTTCTAAAAATCCTGAATCCCAACCCCCTGCTCCTAGAAGGCCTGACAGATTTTATAAGGTTCTAGAAGGGGCAAAATTTCTAATAAAATGCTCTGTTGCAGATCCTGTTACCATTTCTGTCTCTGCAGACAAACTCTCCAGAAGGCTACCCTGTACCTCTGTCCTTCCTTCTGATGAGGACAGCAAAACTATGGAGAGAATTCGCAAAAAGGTGTACACCTCTGCCACTTTGGCATTTAGGACCATCAACTACCAGACACATATGTCTAAGTACTCTCTATGGCCATTTTGACTCAGGCTTCAGAGCTCTTGGATGATCTCCCTGATTCGGCCACAAAGTCACAAATCTGTAACCTGATATCCTTGTCCTCACAAGTGACAAGACACTTAATCAAATGCAGTTATGATGCTGCCGTTTCTGCCTCAGTGCTTAGAGGGTACTCTTGGTTGAGGCTCCAACCCCCACCTGACGATATCAGGGCTAAACTTCTATCCTTCCTGGATCTCTCTCACCTCAACCTTTTTCTTCAAATACCCACCTTCCACATGCTCACACTTCAGACTCTGTTTCCACAGCTAATGCCTCAGGCATTTTTGGCCACCTTGGACATCAGAGATGCCTACCTGCATATCCCCATCTGGCCCAAATACAGAAAGTAATTATGCTTCTCTGGATTCCTCGCATTTTCAATTCTCTGCTTTACTCTTTGGAATATCTACTGCTCCAAGAGTGTTCACCAAGTGTTTGGCTCCAGTGGTAGCCTATTGCAGATTCCTAGGGATACAGATTTTCCCATATATTGATGACCTCCTGATCCAGATACTTTGTTACAGTACCCTCCAGAACCATCTCCAGACATTCATTTCTGTTTTGCGGTCTCTGGGTTTCACCATCAACTACCTCAAATCCAGCCTAAACCCCTCCCAGGACCAAGTGCTCATGGGGTGCAGTATCAGGACAGATGTTATAATGGTATTCCTCCCACCTCAAAAGGTGGAAAGTCTGAAGGAACCCCTGTTGTCCATCATCCACGCCCCTGCAATGACAGCAAGAGAATACCTCAGACTCTTGGGGCATATGGCTTCTACAGTCCCCATGTTGCCACTAGCAAGACTCCACATGGGGAAACTTTGGTACCTGAGGTCCACATGGAACCAACACTCCCACCCCTTGGACCACACCTTGCAATTATTAACTGCAGTCCAAGAAATGTACGCAGATGCTTCAGACCTAGATTGGGGAGCTGCTCTGGGCAGCTTGAAGGTGCAAGGCACATGGACAGGCCTCTTCAAGAGGGGGCACATCAACATCAGAGAGATGAAGGCTCTCATCTTTGCACTGAGGGCCATCCAAGATATTCTGAAGCAAGGACCCGAGAAGTTATTCATGGACATCACTACTTTTCTTTGGTATGTGAGCAAACGGGGGGGGGGGGGTCAAGATCATACTTGCTAGGCAGACTTGCACTGCAGGCCTGGGAATTGACGGTCCAGCATGGAGTTATTCTGCAGGCTGTCTATATCCCCTCAGCTCAGAACACTCGGGCAGACATCTTGAGTAAGTCCATGTCACAATCCCACAAATGTTTACAACACAGGGATGTGTTTCTGGACATATTCAACAGGTGGAGTGTGCCACAAATCTGTTTGCCTCCCCACTGAACAGACAATTTCCACAGTTTTGTACCAGGGCACCTAGTCCCCTAGTGAGGATGATGGATGCCGTTTCTGTCTCATGGAAGGTGATGTTTCTCTAGGCATCCCCTCCCCACTCTTACAAAACGACCTAATGAAAATTCAGCAGGGCAAACCAAAAATCTTGTTGGTGACTCCCTTTTGGCTAACACAGCACTTGTTCCCCCTCCTTCTGCATTTAGCCAGGTGCAGTTATCACAAGTTACCTCACAGAGTGGACCTGCTCACACAGGACAATGGATCCCTAATCTATCCCTGGTTGGTATCTCTGAGCCTAACCATGTGGGTGATTTTTGATCCCTTTCAGACACCTTTATTTCTTTTTTAATTTCTCCAAGTTTTTTGGGTTCCTTATATCATGCCGGGAATAGACCCCTTTCCTAAGTTAAGTACGATTAAAGTTCATGAAATTAGTATTGTTTCAATCTTTGATGTCTGCCAGAAGTGCTCCTCGCAGCACCTGCAGTGCGCCCAGTAGATTCTTTTTTTATAAGACCCGTTGCTCCTACTACTATTGGAACTGTCTGGGTATCTTTCTTCCACATTGCTCTCATTTCTGCCTGCAAATCCTGATATTTTATGACTTTGTGTCTCTCTGTACGCAGGACACTGTAGTCACTGGGTGTGGTGGTTTCAGTTATCAATGCTACTTTTGTCTTCTTTTCATGGACCACTACGTCCTGTCTTTTGAACTGTTGATAATGGGTGATCCCATGTAATGTATATTTCATCATTTTCCATGAAGGATTGTGGCTCATGTTTCTAGTGTTTTTAGCCACTTCAATACTATAATGTTTGCACAATCCCCAGTGCAACAGTCTTACCACATTATGATTTTCAGTATACATTCCTTCTGTCATTAGTATGTCACAACTAGCAACGAGGTGTGCAACTGTTTCCAATTCTGTTTTACAAAGCCTGCATTTGTCCATTTCTACCACATGTTCGATGGACTTTGTAAACTGTGTACGTTGCCTACTGTCTTGTGCCGCCAATATTAACCTTTCATCTGTTGGTTTGAATTCTCCTGTCCTTAACCATTCCTGTGTTTGTTCTTGATGACCATGGGGGTTCTTCTAGAAGTTTTCTATACTTGCAACTATATTTATGCATTTTCCACATTTCTTGCCTTCTCATCTGGTCCCTTCACCTTATATACTTTCTTTTGTTTTTTGACACATTCAGTTGCTGCCTGATTTTTATCTACGTGTGGTTTAATTTCCATTCCTGCTTGATATGCTTCTGCTAGACTAAGCAGGGAAGTCATCTTAGATTTATTTTCCTCATGCTTCAAAACTTTCACTACCTTTGGGTCTTGTGAGGTCAGCAGATATGTGTTTAGTCCCATGATTGCAGATCTGTACATGTAATCAATTTCAAGGAGGCCCATCCCTCTTTTGGAACGGGGAATATATAATCTTGTTATACATTGTTGTTCTATCTTTCGGCTTTTTCCCGGTTAGGGGTCGCCACAGCAGAGCTCCGGTCCGCTAATGATTGGTAGAAGATTTTTACGTGCAGAGTTACCAGCTCTAACGCACAACCTTCAACGAAGGTACGCCCCTTCACGCATGTCTCCACACAGAAGACGATTTAGCTGAGAATCAAACGGGCAACGTCTTGCTGTGAGTTAACAACGCTACCGCAGCACTACCACCGCAGTTTCATAATCTTGTTATACTGATTTGTATAAATCATTTGGTGAGCATGAAGCATCCTTCTTGTTTTCCTATCTAATCTATCCAGCACGTTTTGGGGCCAGTCAGTCACTCCAAAACTGTAGGTTAGGACAGGAAGAGCAAATTGGTTTATAGCTTGGATTTTGTTCCTAGATGTCAACGCTGTTTTTAGGATTTATTTAAGTCTTCTAAAGTATTCCTTAGTAAGTTTTATTCGCATTTGTTCATGTTTTACTGTCGATCCTTCATCAGTTCCCAAATGTTTATACACTCCATCTTGCTCAAGTTCTTTTATATCACATTCTTGTCCCAAACTGATGTTTTCCTGCTTTAAAGGTTGCTTTTGCACATTTATCAAGACCAAATGACATTCTTATATCATCTGAAAAAGTTTTGACAACTTGCAGTTGTTCTTTCAGTTCCTCGTCTGATGACGTGTATAGTTTTAAATTATCAACAAAGAGAAGATGAAAAGTCTTTACACTTTGTTTTCTAGGAGCCAAATTATAGCCATGGCCTACACTGTTAAGTAGACAGCTTAATGGGTTAAGGACAAGGCAGAATAGCAACAGTGACAGAGTCACCCTGGAATATCTCCCTTTGAATTTTTATCCCAGGAATAATAATTTGTCCTTTATCATGCCTTAATTGCAGGGTGGTCTGCCACTGTTTCATGGTCACTAATGTAGTTGATCAATGTAGGGTGTATCTTATACATTTTTAAGCACTCTTTTATTCATGAATGTGGGATACTATCAAATGTTTTTTGTAGTCAATCCATGCCATACTTAAATTCTTCCCCTTTTTATAGTTCTCCACTATGACTTTATTTAACAACAAATGATCCTTTGTTCCATATGACTTTATTTTATTGCCCTTTTGTTGTATTGTCTTAATTGAGTTTTGTTCTAAATGAATTTAAACTTTGTTGGCATCAATTCCAGTGTATAGTTTATATGTTGTTGGAAGGCAAGTTATTGGTCTATAATTTTTAGAGTAGCTTGCAAGTTCACTCTTAAGTAGGAGCATTGTTTATCCTGTTAGCCAGGTTGGTGTCTGTTCGGGGTGCACATATAAATAGCTCTTACTCATGGCTGAATCTTCGTGCAAAGATGTTAATAATTTTAACCAAAAGTTAAGTACTGCATCTGGGCCTGGGGTCTTCCAGTTAGAGGCTTATCTTAACTTTGTTTCAATCTCTCTGGCTGTTACTTCATCCCATTTTGTATCTTGCACCTTTAAACTTCTTATTCTTTCTTTTACTTTTTTTATCCATTTAGCATATTTGTTATGTTCCACAAGATCTTCATAGATATTTCCCCAAAATTTATCTATTTCTTCTTTTTTTGGTGGTCTTTCAATTCCTTTTACGTTGTTTCCCAGTTCTCTATAAAAACTTTGTGTCATCAGTAAATTGCTTATTTTGTACTTTTCCTTTATATTTATCTGTGTATCTTCTACGTTTTTCCACCTGTGCCTAGCTTTTAGTTTATTTGCGCTAGTGCATGATAGATCCTGATCTGTTCTTATACTGTTCGTTGCTTTTATCATGTCTCTCTTTCAAAGAACTTTTGTTGATCTGTTCCCTCTTCTGTATTCTTCTAACACTGACATGTCTTGTCTTATTTGCTTTATAGTTTTCTGTGTTTGATACTTCCATGATTTTGTTTGATTTCTCCCCTTCCTTTCCCTCACTACTCTCTGTTCTTGTGGTAGAACTTTATCAATTATTAATTTAGCTGCACAGTAATATATCCTGTTTTCTTCTGTTATGTCTCATGGATCTCTATGGACAGTCCTAATTACTGTGCTCATTTGTTTTATCAAACTTTTTATTTTTTATTGACCTTCTGCAGTCTATTTCTTTCATTGATCATAATATGTTTATCTCTATTAAATCAAGAAACTCTTCTCTTAGCTTGTTTTCTTCTAGACTGAGGGAACATTTTTTGTTTTCCATTTCCTGTGGGCATTCCATAGAAAGTTGGGTTGCATCTTCCTGTGGCACATTTCTTCAGTTTCATCCTGTGCCATCCATTGGTCTGTTATATGGGAAATCACTAGCCTATCACTCCTCAACACTGACTGCATCAGAGTTTCCACAGTTTCCTGTTCCTTGCCTTGCTGTCCAGCTTCAAGTGAACATTTATACTGGTTTCCTGTGGTAGGCTCCAAAATGTCTTCATATGGCACCTGGCTAATTGCTTCCCATTCCACTGATCTCCTCTTAATTTGGAGGTCCACTGCTGTATTCTGTTTTGCTGCCTTCTGAATAAGATTTTCTACACTGAATCCTTCACTTCGGAGGTACTCCATAACCTCAGTTACTATTTCTTTAACTTCTCCATTACTAATCTCCTTTTCCTCTGTTTTCTTATTTTTTGTATTGTAAAGTTTTCCATGTCTCGATTCCTTTGCTTGTGTTTTTCTTCAAACGTCTTTGGTGCTGCTCTTTTTGTATTGATTAGCTTTGCTTTCTGCTTTGCATAGATATTACACCATATTAAATCTCTTTTTCCTTCACATGTCCATATTTCTTCTTAAGATGTCTCCTGGTCTTCCTTTTTCCCCTTACTCTGGGGACTCGTTCCATCATGCTGTGATGTAACCTGCATTAGATCTTCTATACCAAATCCTTCACTTCGCAGGCACTCCATAACTTAATTTTCTATTTTTTTTAACTTCACTGTACTAATCTTCTTTTCTACATTCCGTCTTTGTGATATTTTTTTATTGTGAAATTTTCCATGTCTGGATTCCTTTGCTTGTATTTCTGTTCAAATATCTTTGGGGGCTGCCGCCTTTAATTTGGCTTTCACCTTTGCATAAATATTGCACCATATCAAATCTCTTTCTTTCCCATGTCCATATTTCTTTTTTATAGTAATGTCTTTTGGCTTTTCCTGGTTAGGGGTTGCCACAGCGGAACTCTGGTCCGCTAATGATTGGCAGTGTATTTTTACGGTGCCGAGTTGCCAGCCCGATGCCCAACCTTCAAAGAAGGCACACACCCATTCACGCACGCACCTACCTGCATGTCTTTAACGTCACTCAACTGCGGGGAGGACATGCAGACTCCACACAGAAGGCGTTCCAGCTGAGAAGCGAACGGGAGAACCTCTTGCTGTGAGGTGACAACGCTAACCGCTGCACCTCCGCGGTATAATCCATATTTCTTTTCTTTTTTTTTTTTTTAAAAACTTTTCAGAAATATCTAGGTTTTTGTTGTTATATTTTTGCACTTCCTCAGATGATTCTTTTTCCAAACAGATCAAAGTTTCTTGGTCTGTATACTGTTTTTCACAAGTCTGTTCTATTAATGACCACAATTTTTTATTTGATGCTTCTGACAGTTTTTCTTGTGGAAGTATTTTTCTTTCCTCTAATTTCTATCTTAATCTTTTTGTATGTCTTGTGTCTGGAAATTATGGGCTTTTTTATATGTCTTTATGGCTCTTCTTTGGCCTGTCAGTTTTTGGGATTTTTGTGGGCTGCTACTTCCTTCTACAACAGGGCGGGGGGCATCCTCCCACTGGGCCTGGCCGCATTGTAAGGATGTTTCTGTATTTTGAGGATTCTACACTGTCATTTCTTCCAGTCCTGGTACCAGTGCACCTACCAGAATTGGGCACTTTTTTATCCTGGGTCTTGTGTGCCCAGCTATCTTTATTAATTTTTGACCTACTTCTGTCCATGATATATGCTATAGAAATACAGTCTATATATATCAGTGTCATCTTGGTGAGATTTTTTGAAAAACATTGTCCATCTTGTAAAGGTACTCACCAAGACTTGAGGATAAATTCAGTTTCAGCAGTACTCCTCTCCTTTGCTTGCTGAGTTATCTCTCCATTCAGACCTTTACTCTGAGGATGTACTAAATATCCTGCAGGAGGCCAGGAAACCCAATACTAGATCCTATCTGTCCAAATGGAAAAGATTCTCCATTTGGTGTCTGAAAAGACGGCTAGATCCATTTCAAGGAGAGGTCCCCTTGGTGCTCTCTTGTCTGTGTGAATTGTTGCAGGCAGGGTTGGCATATTCTTCTGTTAAGGCCCACCTTGCTGCTATTTCTGCTTGTCTGCCTCTTGACCCTCCACTTGCTTCTGGATTTCAAGTAGAATTATTGCTGAAAGGTGTTCTACACCTTAGGCCCCCCAGAAAGCCAGTTCCATTGCCCTGGGTCCTGAACTATGTGTTAGAGATGCTCACTGTTGCCCCATTTGAGCCAGCAGCTACAGCCTCCCTAAAGTACTACACTTGAAAAACGGTGCTTTTGGTGGCCCTGACAGCCAGAAGAGTGTCAGAGCTCCAGGCCTTCATGTTCACCCCACCCTTTTTAATCTTCCACAAGGCTAGGGTAACCCTATGGACTAACCCATCCTTTATGCCTAAGGTGGTCAATGAGTTGTTCCTGAACCAATGTATCCACCTCTCCACCTTTTTTCCACAACCCCAGAATTACAATGAGAGAGTCCAACATTCCTATGATGTCCACAGACAACTAAGATTCAGCCTAAACACGACCAAATCCCTTAGGAGGTCAGGGCAACTGTTTATCTCCTTTCACCCCTGGGCTGTGGGAAAAACTGTGACAAAGCAGACTGTTTCTACCTGGATTTCCAAAACCATCTCCTTTTGTTATACCTCCTTTGGCAAACACCTGGACATATAAACATAAAATCCCATTCCACTAGGACCATGACCTCATCTGGAGCATTATTTCAAGGTTATGAATGCTGCAGCATGGAAGGGAAGGACATCTATGGTTATGGTAAGATTTTACGCAACTATTCTTTATCAGAAAAAATGACATTCTAACAAAGATTTGTTAATCACTGGGATATACAGCACTCACTTGCAACCAGTAATTAATGGCATCAACAATAATGTCATGTGGGATAAAGTTATATAAACTCTCCATATCCAATGTACATACGATAGTACTATTTTGATCCTGCACCTGATCAATAGTGGACAAATATTCAGCTGTACCAATAAGTTTGGCTGTCAAATGCAACAGTAAGGGATTCAAATACAACATACGGAAGAATGAAATAGGTTCAAGTAAGAGAACAATTGCCTGAAACATTAGGCCACCCTGGGATAAGAGAAACTTCCTTATGTGTCTTTGTTAAGAGATAAAACCTTTGATTAGTAGGTGATTTAACTGTTAACTGTTGCTTAACCTCAACAATAATATTCTGGCTGACCATTTCTGTTATTAATAACCGTTTTCTTAAACATACTAGAAGGATCGGTTTCCATATGTAGATAAGTTTTATCATCATTAAGTTGGTTAAGATTTTCCAATTTATAATCTTTTCAATACCAAACAACCATGCTACCTATAGTGCCTGCTTGGGTAATGATCACATCCTGATAAACACCTTTAGTTAAAGCTTTTCATTGGATACAAATTTAGGGGCTATGCACATTATGGGATTAGTTCAGTCACTTTAGATTGTCCTTGCTTTCTGTACATTTTTTTATTTCATCTTGGGTAATATTTTGCAGTGATACAGGGTAATGTTTGTGTTATGCAAAATTTTTTATCCTCTTTTGTTTGTTGCATTTGGAATTTGAAAGTTTTTTTAATTAACAGTATTTGAACACTAGATGGCACTATAAACACAGAAGCAGTTATTTATTTGATTTGTTTGTGTATGTGAATGTAACTGATAAAAGTATTATTTTTTTTCAATTTTTAATGGCATGTTACTTGTTTTGACATGTGTGTGTGTGTGTGTGTGTACACATACACACTCACACATATTTATATATATATATATATATATATATATATATATGTATATATATATATATATATATATATATATATATGTATGTATGTATATATATCTGTGAATGTGATGGTTTGATTATTTACTTATCTTTCCCACCTTTGGGGATTTAAATTGTGATGTACTGTATTGTTTTTTATGCACTAAAAAAAACTCCTTTAATTGTATGGAAACCTGATCTGCCTTTTTCTTGTAGATCATTATTAAAAGTCGTCCACTGACTTTATATAGTGGTGGTGTTTATATATGAGAAAAACAGGTTTTAGATGCCTAGGCAGCAAGACATTTCCCTGTGGTACAATTGGTTGAGGATACCTGGCTGAAGTGACATTCAGCTGCTGAGAAATATGGATGTCGCAAACTCCCTGTGGACAAAGAGAAGAATGTGGCTCCTTGTCCACAACTTCTATAACAAAATGCATAAAGAGGAAGTAATATCCATGGCCTCCAGATCAATATGAGATAGCCAGCAGTATGGCCAGTGGGCATGTCAGTGGCTGTAAAAATGCAGTATGGATAGTGCCTTTATAACTGGTGTGTGTGGACCACTACCCCTTTCACAGTGTCTAAGGAAACATTATCTAAAATGCATACTGGAGCATAAATGTGGCTACAGTAGCATGTAAGGTTTCCTCCATGCTGTAGCACAGTTCTGTATATTGTAGTTACATAAGCATGTACTGTACACAGAGTGCAACACTCATTACTACTTCTGCCCCCATGCAGTTGGCTATTAAAGCTGTAGGCATGGCAGAGTGTGCTTCTCTTTGCCCACAGGGAATTCACAACAAAAGTTAAAGGGGAGGGGTTGCAGTGAAGAAAGAAGTAGTTAAGGTAAGCCAACTGTAGAAAAGTGGGAATAGGAATACATGAAGAGAAAGAGTTCAAGGCATAAATGTTGACAGATTTCCAATATGGCTGTGCAGCAAAGTTGATTTGAACTTTATCATTATGAAAAAAGAAACTGCTACAAAGGGCCTGTGTAACAGTCTGTTTGGGTAAAATTTAATGGCTGGCTATTAATTGCACTACCTAGAAGCCAGCAAAGAAAAATAATAGGATAATACGAGATGGAATCAACCAGAAAAAAAAGAGAACAACTCTGACTGGGAAGAGTCCTGCAGTAGTTCAGCTTTGGTACGTCAGATGGTTTCCATAAATTTAGAGGAAAAAATAAATGAAAACCACTTTGAGGTCTTTAAAACAAATTACTGAAGGATAATCTTACAGAACTGCAGAAATCAGAAGCTGAAAGGAAGAAAAGGGTGGCTTGACCACAAAGCTTTTGAAAAAGAGCTATTCCAAAAATCACTGGAGTTAGTACACCGGTTGCATAGAGAAAACTTGAGATTTGCTGCTGTACTAGAGAAACTGGAAGGGACAGATAAGCAAATGGACTGATGTGTCACTGCAAGATTTGTTAAACTGGAGAGGACATAGTGTGTATACCACAAACACGGCCATGAAAAAGCAGCCAAGACCTGTATCAGTAAAAATGCAGTCATACCGGCAGAAAGCGTTTATCTGGACAAAGTAAAAGTATTAAAAATTGGAGACAAAAGATTGTGTCTGGAAAATGTTCATTCACTATATACCAAACAGAAGAGAAGCAAACTTAAGCCAACAAACAGGGAATGAGAGGCAGATGTGAGGTTCAAGCTGCTGTATCCAGCTGTCTTCAGAATATTTTTTTTCGTGGAGGATCACAGGCATAGTTTGTTGCAGATTAGGCTAAGGAAGAAATAAAGTTTATACAACAAAGAGTGAGCCAGTAAGCAGAAGGATAAACTGCCTCTCTTTCTCATGACAAAGCCCAAAGAGAGAATTTGTCAGTGAAACATTTTCCAGTGTTCCAAAGGAAAATGCTTGAAAGGCACAAGGAATATCAGGAGTGTACCCTAGACATGAACCACAGTCTGTTTTTTCTCGGAAAGGAGTGACATGCAGATACAAACAGTTCATCTTGAGAGTTCTGAATGCACTTTGCTGATGGATGCAACATTTAAATGTGCAGTGACAAACAGTTTAGTGAAAAATAAAGTCTGAAACTTGGGAGTAAATAAGAAACCGTAACCTCCCCAACAGCCTTAATACTTTAATGCATTTAATAGAACAGTGAACAATTTGTCTTTATTTAAAGGTAGCCAGTCTATTTTTAGGGCTAAAATATAATGCTTTCTGAAAGCATGCAAGATGTTTTTTACATTTGGGAGCAGAGGACAGATAAGTACAGCCCGCAGTCAGTGTAAGTTGGAACACAGGGACAATAGCAAGTTCCAAACGACAAACTATGGGAGTCCTTCTAAGATTAAGTGCTTTTGTTCTTTAATATTTTCACCATCAAACTTCCTCAGAATCTTTATTTAAATGGTATGGAAACATTTTGTAAAAAGATTTTTGAAACTAATTTAAATATTGTATTTCATTGGGTGGATGTGCTTTACACCAAAAACACACAAACACACAACCAACCAACTACCATTCAAAGCACATGTACCCAATGAAATACAAAATTTAAATTAGTTTCAAAAATTTCAAAGAAGAAATATTTCTTGTAATGGAGCTGTTGTTCATTATTGTAATTATTTACACTGAAGAAGGCTGAATACAGCCGAAACCGGTATGTTTTTGGATTAATAAATGATAATATATATATAGCCGTATTCCACCTTGTGCTGGTTCGTTTTTGGATCGTTTTTTCGGGCAATTGGTTGAACCTTGCACACTCTGTCTCATGTGCGTGTTTTTGGTTTTGTCTGACTGCATTCTTTACACGCTGGGGACGCCTGGTATGACGGCAGCATTTTTTGTGGCTCTACATCTATCTGGGATTTTTTGCCTTCTGTGAGTTTTGTTATTTGACTTGTGATGATGGTCTGACTGTTTTGGGCGTCATGAACAATATCTAGAATTGTTTTCTTTCAAATTTCAACATTTACGGCCAGCATTGAGACTTAAGACTATTGGGCCTAACCTGCGGATATTGCCTTTCGTTTTACAATCAGTGCAACAGGAGCATTTCAATCTACCTTATCTGTGGACGCCGTCTTTCACTTTACAATCAGTGAAACAGGAGGATTTATTCATGCATTTATGGACACTAAGTTTTATCTAAAGTGCTTATTTGGATCTCTTTATGGTTAAACTGATTATTATGAAGCTTTCAGCCATGGGATCAGAATTATACACAACAGGTACTGTCGACTGACTTTAAGCCTCGCTAGGAAGTCCATTTTGGGTCTACGTATATATTTGATTCATGACTCTATTTATTTACCCTATTTTTTCTACCATTGGATCACTTATCAGTGGTCTGTTGGACTTGTGTTTTATTTTACATATAACTCTATAGTTCAAGTTGTGGCAACAGTTAATATGGACATTTTATTTATGTTGTTTTACAAGTTTATACAATGAGTAGCAGGAACGAGGCAGCTTTCCTACGGTGCTACTATATACTGGTTTGGTGAACGATGGACTTTGGTCACCATTGACAGGTCAATTAACAGATTATAAACAAGTTTCTTATTAATTTTTGACCATAATTGTCATATGAAGGGCTGTTAGCCTCGCTGGCCATTATTTAGCTTTATGATCTGTCTGATACTTCCTATAGCTGCTTGCTATATGTACATTTTCTAGGGTGTTCAATTGAGATAATATGTGCTTTATAGTGATGTTACTTTTATAATTTAATTAAACTCTAATGGCTGATGTTTTTGCAGGCATATTAAAACAACAATTTTGGATATAAGTTTTACTATTATGCAATTTTGATCCCTATTTATCAGGCTTCTTTTAATGTACTATCTGGGTGAATGTTTCAGAGATAATAATTTTTGTAATCACATTTAAAAAGGTGCATAAGGCTGGCTCTACATTTTTGATAGCCACGTGGAATATGGTGTTTGTTTTCGATCTGACAAGATAGTTTATGGTCTCTAGCTTTATATTCGGGTTTCAATACTAGTATAAGTTTTTTGTGAAAGTTGATTCAACATGTATGTTAACAGCTAAGTATTACAATTTTTGACCATAAAGATGGGCATAATAACAACAATATAATTTGGTTTATGTTGATCCATTATTTGTGGAGTTTAATCTTTCAACTGTTTTTTATGGATTTTTTTTCTCACCTTATCATTCTTGACATCTTATGATGTTTCAGGATAGTCTATGGTATCTGGTGATTTGAGAGGTGAACATGTTGGTTGGGACGTATGTCCATCAATAGTATATACCAAACTTTGGAGAGACAAGTTGGGGCTTATTTTTAGCAGAGACGAATAGTCGGCTATGAAAAAAAAAAATATATATATATATATATATATATACATATGAAGATTGTTTGTCTTGTATCTGATACAATTATCAGTTGGTGAGGTCTTAGTCCATCAACCATATATAACTATGCCCCAGCTTGAATGTTTGGCGTATGAGTAAACATATAGTAGTGGAGACGAATGGTCAGCTACTAGAGATTATATCACTTGTTTTTTTCAGTCAGCTAATTTGGTTATATAATTACCTCTATGGGCCAATTGAGAATTTATATTTTGATGGTTTCACTGCACACTATTGGATCAATATAACAGTTTTTCAAATATATATATATATATTTCTATATATATATTTTCCATTTTGTTATATATGTTTTGTGTATATTTATACATTAGCCTGCATTTTTGGTCAATATTGCATTTGGATATATTGCTAGTGACCAATATTATGGATTTAAAGGGCATTTTGTCAGGATTATCAGCTGATAAAGACAATTTGGAGGCCTTTGGTTTCAATGCAGCAGGGACCATGAGTTCTAACAATGTGGAGGTTGATTCCAAGCATCGATGTGGGATAATTTTTCAAAAATTGACAAGGCACATGAAAACTCTTAGGTCTAACATTTGGCACTTAAAATTATTTAAGGCCTATAAACTTAAAGATATTACACCCAGAGGGTTAAGGATTCGCCTTCAACCCTTGGTAGGAGTAATTGATTCTCAGTTGTCACAGGACTGGGCACATGCCCAGCATCAGGCATCGATGTTATTTGTTAATACCCTAATCAGCTATTATGAACGAATTATTGAGTTGCAAGTGGTAGATATTCACAAGGTCTGTTTTGAGGCCCAAAGTTTTGAAACAGAAGAATTTTATAAGGATTACATTACCAATTTGGCCAAGGAATTAGCCACTCTTCAACAACAGCTGGTAAAGAGGAAAACACATAAATTTCAGAGGGATTTGTCGGATTATGACAAGGGTAAACCATTTGTTACACAAAAGTATGTTAGGTTTACTGACCCTAATAACAAAAACAATTATGGTAGAAAACGACCAAGGTCAATATTGAGAAGGAAGGATTCTGTTGTCAGTGGTACTTCAGAAGATGATACATCCTCCGCCACAGAGTATGATGTCCCTTCCTACCAGGGGTCCCCAGCTCCCAAAAGGAAACAATCAGACCCTTTAGGTGTCAGAGACGAAGGGGTGGTAGAAAGCATAGAAACAGGCACACAAAGCTTACAACTTCTCCTACAGAATATTGTGAAACAGTGAACAATGTACATAACATATCCTCTTTTGAACTTTCTCCTATACACAATAAAGTATTGAACAAAGGACTCAATTTTGTCCCGACTTCATCTGTTCCCGAACATAGTTTGGTCAAGGATATTCATGACTTTTGTAGATTGGTTAATCTTAAAAATTTTTTTTCAGATAATGATTTTTCTCAAAGACCTTCTGGTTTTAATTTCGGTAAGTCGGAATTTCAACCACCAGTATACAAACATGTTGCTCTTTTTAAGGAATGTGTTATCAAAGATTTACATTTTTCGACCAGATACCGACCTACTACTACATACAGTCTCACCCAAGCAGAAGAACTAGCGTTACAAGAACTTCAACAGAATCATGATATTGTTATCACTCCAGCTGATAAGGGAAGTGGTATTGTTGTTATGGATCTTCAAATGTATCAAGCTGAAGCTTTGAAGAAACTATCTGATGCTCGATTTTATATCAAGATGGTTGTCGATCCGACACCTAACTTTAAAATACATATAGATTCTTTTTTGGATCTAGCTATGGATGAAGGTATCATTAGTAAACATGTTTGTAAACAACTTAAAGTGGCTGAGCCTATTGTTCAGTATTTATATCTTCTTCCAAAAATTCACAAACATCCTACCAACCCCCCTGGGAGGCCTATTGTTTCTGGGAGAGGCTCTTTAACCGAACCATTATCTGCTTTCCTTACTTACTATCTTAAACCTTTATTGCCTAATGTTAGATCTAGGCTACAGGACACAACCAAATTTTTAAATATCATTCAGGATTCACAGTTGGAAGCAGATTGGTGGTTATGCACACTAGATGTCTCATCCCTTTACACGAGCATTCCCCATGACGCTGGCATTTCTGCGATCTCTTATTGGTTGGATAGGTCACACTTATATACTGTTGGTTTCAATAATTTCCTTTTGACACTTGCTGATTATGTATTAAGAAAAAACATTTTTTACTTTGAGGGACAAGCCTAATGGCAGATCAGAGGCACGGCTATGGGGGCATCTTTTGCCCCCATATATGCTGATTTATTTATGGGATTTTTCGAACAATCATTCATATATGATTCTGATTACAACTTGTATATCAACAGCTTGGATATCTGGAGAAGATATTTAGATGATGGATGGTGTGGCGGGGTGATAAGACACAAGTATTTGATTTGGTTAAATATTTAAACAACAATCCATGGGAGATTCAATTTACTTTAAATATACAATATCAAGAAATTGTGTTTCTGGATGTAGTAGTTTGTAGACAGGAAGATCACACACTTGCTACTAGGGTACATAGGAAGTTCCCGCAATATAATACATTATTACATGCATCCAGTTTTCATCCCCGCAACATCACCCGAAACATCCCGAAATCCCAATTTTTACGCCTCAAACGCATTTGTTCATCTGATGAGGATTACAGAGTATGTGCACAAGATCTGTCTAATAGGCTTGTGAGTCGTGGATATTCCAAATATCATATTTCCAAAACTTTTGACTTGACCAAGGAGATATCTCGCTCTACTTTATTACAATATAAACAACATAGGAATGAGGACAAATCTAATATTGCTCAACCAATCAGGCTTGTTACTCCCTTTGGGAATAATACAATCAGATTCAGGGAGATTATTAATAAACATTGGGACATTCTGAAGGCTGATGAATATCTTAATGAGATTTTACCAGAGAAATGTGCTTTCTCATATCGCAGGGGTCGTACTATTCATTCTCAATTGACTCATTATAAAAGATATAAACCTGCCACAACAGTTCAAACGACACTTTTTGGCGACCCTTTGGTTGGATGCTTCCCATGCGGACACTGCAGTGCCTGTGAACATATCTTGAAAACTAAGGAATTTTCTAGTAAAAACACCTCTAAGGTATATCAGATCAACATTTTTGGCAACTGCAGTTCAGATTGGGTCATCTGTTTAGCGACATGCACCTGTTCTTCATTTTATGTTGGTCAGACATCTAGACCTTTAAAATTGAGAATTAGTGAACATCTTAGTGCTATCAGAAATCGCAGGTTGTCCAATGCTTTATACAAACATACTATCAGTCACCCCACTTCACAATTTAAATTTATTATTATTGACAAGATTTCTATGCATAGAAGCTTTAAAGCAGGCTGGCACGATAGACTTAACAATATGGAATCAACTTGGATTACCAGGTTAGGGGCTCTTTTCAAACCTGGATTAAATGAATTGGAATAAGTGTCAGTCTACTTTTCTATGCATTATAATATGCATATTTCCTATATATTATAGAATGCATCTTTTATGTATTATAATATGAATATTATCACATATCTAATATTGCATATATCATTCTATATGAATATAATATTGTTTTCAGCACCAATTGTGTATTATAATATTATTTTAACATAACTCATGTTTTTGATATATGCATATTGAATGTGTTTCAATTTAGGGGATATGCCTTTAAGACATCTTGTTATATCAATACATTTTTATATATAAAGGCCATACCAGGATGGAGCTGTTGTTCATTATTGTAATTATTTACACTGAAGAAGGCTCAATACAGCCGAAACCGGTATGTTTTTGGATTAATAAATGATAATATAGCCGTATTCCACCTTGTGCTGGTTCGTTTTTGGATCGTTTTTTAAGGATCAGAAAGAACATAAGCCTTCTGGCTTTAAAAAGTGTTCAAAGTGCAGATATAAAATGTCCATCACCGATGGACACTCTGTTTGTGTCTACTGTCTTGGAGCCATCCATTTACAGGAGTCATGTAGCTTTTGCCACGCCTTCAGTCCTAGGGTGCTCCAAGAGTGGAAAAACAAATTGATTTTAAAGGGACTGCTTAAACCATCTTTTGAGGAAGCTATAGATTCGGCTCCCAGCTCCCAGTCGAAATCTAAGTCCTCCAAGTCCAAGAAAAGGTCTCCGGCTCCATCGGCATCTTCGGAGCCTCCGGAGAAGATTACTGTATTGAATACTGCTTCCTCGGCTCCACTGTCGGGGCCGCAGGAGGTGTCTGTGTTAAGTGAATCAGCGTCCGCTCCGATCATTCTCGAACCCATTTGGAGCCGGTCGCTGAGTGTGAGGCATGGTTCACCAGATAAGAGGTCTCAGTCTCCATCCATTTCCTCCATATCCTCCGGGCTTTCTGATTTGGATGTGGATAGGGTGGTGCAGGGGCTCCTGCAGTCGCCGGTGTTGGCTAAATTGTTTTCGGCTCCGACCCAGTCGGCTCCGGAGCCAATTCTTATGGTTGTTTCATCGATTCCTCCTCCGAGCACATCCCTGCTGTCGGAGCTGGTATGTTCCGCTCCGAGTGATGTTCCTGCGCTGTGTCTGATACCCCCTCTAGGTTTATCGGTGCCGACCTCGGCTCTGACCATGTCGGTTCCGTCCACAGGGTTAGAGACTCGGGTCTGCTCGGTCGGGCCCGAAGGGGTTGCCTCAGGACATCTTTCGGTTCTGAGTCTCCCACTCGGCACATCGGCTGGAGGGACTCCGGTCATGGCCTTAGAGGCTGGTCGGTCCTCTGACTCGTGGGGGGGGGGGGACCCGCCTTCGAAGCCATGCGGAGTGCGCTGGCCAGGTCGTCAGCTACGTCACTCGGGTCGGTCATTCCATCCCCTACCACTCCGGCGAGAGCTTCTGACACCCACCTATCCGTGGACAGCAGAGCACCAGGCCCTAAGGATACCCCCACGAGCGGTCCTCCACTTTCTGAAGGTCCCTCAGAGCCTGTGCCTGAGGAACCTCCCAGAAAGAAATTGTGCAAGAGGAAGCACATAGACTCCCAGGACAAGTCTCTCACGTCCGATACTGACCTCGAGGAATCGGAAGGGTCCCCAAGTCTTCCTCTGATGATGTTTCCTTCTCCGATATCCTGGAGATCCTGAAACAAAGAGGAGACTGGCCTTCCAAAGCCCCTTCCGAGGAGGAGTCAGTATTCCTTAAGGCTTTTGGTGCTCAACCTTCCGCCTCCTGGTTGTCTCCACCCTTCGATGAACTTCTTGACCTTATTTGTCGAAGGGTGTGGGAAAACCCTGATTCTGTGGAGCCAGTACCTCGGCGCCCCAACAAATTTCTCTCCGCCCCTCACGGAAAAGAATTTCTGGCAAAGGGAGTCCCGGTAGATGCCATGGTGGTGGCGGCAGCCACCCAGAAGGAAGTTGCAGAGTCTTCCTCTTCGGTCCATCCTCCTAACAAGGAGTCTAGGACTATGGACCAGTACGGGAAGCGTACCTTGCCTTCAGCCACCTTCATCTTAAGGTCACTGAATTACTTATCTCATTTCACTCGACTCCAGAGAGATCTCCTGAAGGAGTTGGGAGATGCTCTTGTGGGTAACATACCTGAAGCGGTGGCCCAGACAGTCAACGCACAGGTTTCTACCCTCAACTCCATCGCAAACTCGTCCATGCGACTCAATTCTGGGGACCGCGACTCCTTTCGTGGCTCCCCATACTCTCATTCCTGAGGGTGTGCCCGACTGTGCTTATCCGGAGCCAGTCAGGGGTCGAATTTCCTTGTATCCGGAAGCCTGGGAAAACATCACCCAGGACCGATGGGTATTGAGGATAATTTCCAGAGGTTACACCATTCCATTCTCTTCAGTACCCCCTCCCATCAGAAAAATCCCAGACATTCCACCCAGTCAAAGGGATCAAGCAGCCTCAGAGATATCTCAGCTGTTAGAAAAAGGAGTCATCCAACCAGTCCCATCAGACCAGATTGGATAAGGGACTTACTCAAGATTCTTTTTGGTGCTGAAAAGAACAGGGGACCTGAGACCCATACTAGATCTCAGTCAATTCAACCATTACGTACACAAGTCCAAATTCCTTATGGTCACCCTACAATCTATTTTCCCATTGTTGGGAAAGGAAGTATGGATGTGCTCCATCGACCTGAAGGATGCTTACTACCATATCAAAATGGACATGGCACCCAGGTGTCATCTACACTTCAGGCTGGGAGCCAGTCATTTCCAGTTTCGAGCCCTGCCCTTTGGTCTCACCACAGCCCCCAGGGTGTTCACCAAGTGCATGGCAGTGGTGACGGCTCACTTGAGACGTCAAGGATTCCAAGTGTTTCCGTACCTGGACGACTGGCTCCTCACCGCCCCCACCAGGCATCTATTATTCAGACCAGGGACACTACCATCAGTCTATGTCACCAATTAGGCATCACAATAAACTGGAAAAAATCTGCCTTGTTGCCCTAACAGCTTGTCACCTTTATAGGAGCAGAGCTGGACACAATTCAAATGAGAGCGTTCTTACCACAAGAAAGAATCACAGGGTTGCAACAACAAATTCTCACGCTGATATCTCTGAGACATGCGAAGGCAAGACTGATTCTTCAACTCCTGGGGACCATGGCAGCTACTATCATGTTGGTCCCGTTAGCGAGATTACACATGAGAATTCTTCAATGGCTTCTCTTTGTCCAATGGTCCCTCCAAAGACTTCCGCTATCCCATCCGGTCCTAATGATAGACAAATGCAAGCAGGACCTCCGTTGGTGGCTGGGCACCAACAACTTGAATGTAGGAAAACCCTTTGTTCCATCCGTCCCTGTCGCCACAGTGACCACGGACGCCTCCCAGATAGGGTGGGGGGGCATTATCTCGGCAGGATGGTCCAAGGCACGTGGCAGGAGCACGAGATACATTTGCACATAAACGTCCTGGAGATGAGAGCAGTGCTTCTTGCGTTGCAGGCACTTCAAGAGCTCCTCCCTCTAGGGACTATTGCGATACACTCAGACAACATGCCAGTAGTGTGGTATCTCAACAAGCAAGGAAGAACCCGATCTTATCCACTATTGCAGGGAGGCCATGCGCGTGTGGCATTGGGCAATAGCTTCCCAACGGTTTCTAGTTGCAACGCACATCCCGGGGAAGACCAGTGTGGTAGCGGACAAGCTAAGCAGAGCGATTCTTATGCCCTACGAGTGGTCCCTGAATCGCCTGGTGGCAGAGCGAATCTTCAGCAGATGGGGTCAACCTTGCTGCGACCTTTTTGCCAGCCCTCTCAATGCGAAATGCAGCAACTACTTCTCACTGATCCCCCCCCCCCCCACTGGGGGAATCACCCAGGGATGCTCTAGCTCACAATTGGCCCTCTGGTGTGCTTTATGCTTTCCCTCCGTTTCCCCTTCTGTCAAGGGTGATTCAGAAAGCGCAATCCTTGGGAAGCAGGGTGATTCTGATTGCCCCACACTGGCCTCGTCAAGTATGGTTCCCCTTCTTTCAACCCTGGCTTGTGGATACTCCTTGGATTCTGGAACCCCTTCCAGACTTACTGACTCACATGTCGGGACAGTTCCACCCCTCTCTGAGGACACTCCGGCTGACAGCCTGGCTACTCCACTTCCATCCTTAGTCAGATGTAGTCCATATTTTGTCGTCCTCTCAAAAACCATCCACTAGAAAAATCTACTTTAGCAAATGGAAAAGATTCTCTATTTGGGCTCATTCCAGAGGCATTGATCCCTACATGGCTCCAATTGATTCAGTTTTGGAATTTTTCTCTATATTGTTCTATCAGGGATCCGCTTCAGCCACCATCAAAGTTCAGCTGGCGGCTATATCAAACTTCCACGTGGTCAATGAGCTTAGCACACAGACTATGTAAAGCATTCCTTAAAGGTACCCTATTGCTTCATCCCCCAGTATCGCAGCCTGTTATGCCCTGGGACCTCAATTTTGTTCAAGCCCTCACTCTTCCACCCTTCGAGCCTGCAGCTACCTGCGAGTTAAATTTCTAACTTGGAAAGCAGCTTTTTTAATAGCTATCACTTCAGCGAGGCGGGTCTCCGAAATCCAAGCCCTTTCCATCAAACCCCCATATTTGATCTTCCATAAAGATAGTCTCCCTTAGACCAAACCCGTCATTCCTTCCCAAAGTGGCTTCCCTGTCTAATATAAATCAGTCTATTGAGCTGCCAGTTTTCTTCCCCAGTTTTTCCAACAAGGCAGAATTCAGATTTCACCAATTAGATGTACATAGACAGTTACGCTTCTATCTCCATCGGACAAAAGATATTCGGAAATCTGACCAGCTCTTTGTCTCTTTTTCCGAAAACCGGCTTGGTTCTCCGGTATCCAAGGTCACACTCTCTAGATGGATAGCCAGCTGTATTTCCTTCATTTATCACACAGCAGGTAAAACTTTGCCCTTTCCACCTAAAGCCCACTCCACAAGAGCTGTCTCCACATCCTATCAAGCTAGATTGTCGATGGATGATATGTGTACTGCAGCCACTTGGGCTTCTCTTCACACTTTTGTCTCTCATTACAAATTGGACGTGGTTTCCAGGGGCAGATCTTCTTTTGGCTCCACAGTTCTCAGGAGTATTTTCCTATGAGCCACCCAGGTTGTAGGTGCTAGGGACGCTGTCCCATGGGTAAGAATGTAGGCGAGATAGGACTGCATAACATCAAGAAGTTATGTACTCACCATAACGTTCGATGTATGTAGTCCATCTCACCTCACATTCTTACTTACCCTCCCGCCTTCCCCCTGCCTGAAGGATTTGGAGGTAAAATTTTGTCATGCAGAGTCCCTTTGATTAATTTGTTTGGATAATTTGTTTGCATGGATGTGTGTTATGTATGCAATAACTGAGTTTGCAGCAAACTAGATCTGGGGATGCGAAGCAGTGTACTATGGGATACCCTCTTAGCCCAGCCAATCAGAGACTTTTGAGCTAGTAAATAGGCCGAGTCAGAGCCGATATTCGGCTCCGAGCCCATGGGTAAGAATGTGAGGCGAGATGGACTACATAGATCGAACGTTATGGTGAGTACATAACTTCTTGTTTTATACAAACCTTCTATACTCCTTTGTTTATTGTATTTGGAATTTGAGAGTTTTTTGACGTATATAAAATAAGGAAATGGTAATGGGAGAGGGCAATAAGGGTTAAATAATTAAGTTGATAATAATTGGCTGTGGGACTACTGCTAGTAGAAACATGGTTTCTTTAGAGAAAAAGAGTAAGGCAGTATGAAAAAAGACTGGAAGAAAACATCAAGTTTGAAAAGGCACATCCTTTGGTGAATAAGAGTCCAGCAACAACTTAGCTAGTGCTCTGTGATCCAAGATTATTGAAGTAGATTAATATTTATTTACCTGTTGAATACAACACAAGTGTGACATTTGATGCACAAAATGCATTGCCTGATCTAAAACTAATAATGGGTAGAAATGATGCTCTGAAAATTGTAAGAAAAATGAAACCTTGTGGAGTTTGTCATTTAACACTGTTCTGAGACTAGCAAGGTGTAAAACGTTCAATTTGATTGTAGTTTCTGTACCCCAGTGTGTAATGATGAAAAATAGGAAAGTAGTGAATGCTAAATAGCAAAATTTTCATGAAGAACGCATAACCTATGCTAGACTTAATGGGCTATGTTGTTATGACTGTTGGTTATTTCTGGACAGGGACAAAGTGCATTTGTTTAGAAGATACTTTTCTGCATCTTACTCAGGGAGTTTGAAACTTTTGACAAAAGTAGTATTAAGAATAGCATCTGTAAAACTTGAATGTATGTATTTTTTATTGAGCTAGCCTATGAGGGGAAAACAAGGAAAGAGACTTGTGCATATGCTACCAGTAAACTGGTATAAAGAGTTAGAGCAAATCCAGAAATGAATGGGAGAATGTGCTGGAAGTATTGTAGTATTCAACACTAAAATGTTGAATGAAGTATGGTAAAATGTGTGATATCAGTACTGACATTTACTTCACTCTAGATAGCCTCGAGTGACTTGTCTTGCAGGGGATATAAACATGTTTATAGAATTTTGGAGCTTGAAGAATTTGTGGTAGGCATGGCCATCTTAAATTGGCTAATGATTCAAGGATGGCTAATTTAAAAGATTTGTGATGCACAGATTCCTGAATGTTTTGGCCATGGATCTGGAAGTTGTGGTTGACTTTATTTAGAGTGTATATAAAACTGGTTATTTACTGCCTTTTGCTTACCAGGATGGTCTGACTGGGCACTCAGGCCCATTTTCAGCAGGGGCCTGGGAAGGAAAGCTACATTAGAGTTAGAAAAAAAATTATAAAAATTTCAATGAATTTAGAAAAAAAGGAATCGGTTTAACAGTAAAAATGGTGTTTTAGAATCCTCCAATGGGTAATACACTCAAGACTGTTAGTAACAGCCTGCATTTAATTGCTGGAACCAGTGTTCTGAGAGACTGCCTTCCAGACTATCTGCAAATATACAGAGCCGAGTATATTTTTTTTGATTATAGAGTTTAATTGTTGCTTAGATCTCTGTTGAAACTGTTGTCTCCCTGTTTTGAGAGACTGATCTGCAAATATACAGAGCTGAGTATATTTTTTTGGTTTTAGTGTTTGTACTGTTAGTTGTTGCTTAGATCTCTGTTGAAACTGTTTTCCCCACCCACCCTCTCTATTTTTGGTTTGTAGTTTAAATTTGGCGGCTTTTGCAGTTGCCCGTCCCACTGTAGATTTGATTTGGGACACTCCCCCAGTCCCATCTCTTTACCATATTCTACCTAATAAACTCTTTCTGCACTTGCTTTTAGTCCTTTTTAATTTAATTGCATTTTTAAACTGTGTTTGGTCTAATATTGCTACATACTCAAGTGTGCTAGCTTGCACTGCATGTGAATTTTTTTTACTACTGTTTTTGCTACTTTTCTGTAAAAAAAAAAACAAACAAAAAAAAAAAACTGTAAGTCTGTTTCCTACCTTTCCTGTAACTAGTGTTCCAGATACAGATTTGCTGTATCCTGTAGCCAGGATTTTATGTAAGCTTATGAGCCCCCCAAGCCTTTCTGTGTTGGAGGGGAAGCCTTTTAGCTTATCAGTGGGAGTGGTAAGCACTAGGTAACCTGTCTGTCACATAAGAAGTGGTTCTGGCCCAGAAATTGTAGTTATTGGCCGTTTGGGCAATCTTTTCCATCTCTCTCAACTTTCTGATTTGAAAGCCTGCATTTGCACTTGTTTCTGTCCTGCAACTTGTCTAGTGCAGATGCAGATTCT
Organism: Protopterus annectens; assembly: GCF_019279795.1. NCBI lineage: Eukaryota > Metazoa > Chordata > Ceratodontiformes > Protopteridae > Protopterus > Protopterus annectens. The sequence continues at coordinate 1,316,501,048 of NC_056743.1, read as the reverse complement.
TAGTTTTAGCACTTAAATTTGCTTATTCATGCTCAGCACTTGTTCACAACTTGTAAGCACTAAATAAGCTACTAATTACTATAGCACTCAATCTTCCTCATTACCTAGAGGAAAAGAGTTTTTGTACTTACTTTTCTCACTTGCATAGAGAAAAAAAGCTCTTGTACTCACTTTCCTCACTTATCTAGAAAATAGTTTTTTATTCATGCATATCCAAGGGTCAGCTCCCAGTGTTCTCTCCGGTCTATCTGATAAATCTGGGCATCTTGAGGCAATGTAGAAATTGCCTCATGTACACAGAAACCCCTCTCCTCCTACCACCCAACACTACAACCTGTGAGAGATGCACTTATCTAGCCAAACTGGAGGTAAAGCTCTCTCCAACCAAGACTGAACTTGACAGTCATGAGGAGAAGGTAAACATTTGCACCACGCCACACTCATCACATAGTCTCACTAAATCTACACCACCAAAATCCACACATAGTAACACAAAAACATTCGCAGAGGCTCTCAGTAATAATCTGTCTAAGCAACAGAGACCTCCAAAGCAGAAAAGCAAGCAACCTCCACCCCCCAACACAACCCAAATGACACATAGCCCATAGACTCAGTATGCCACTCAACCACAGTCAATAAGGCAAAACAACGCACCCAACACATTAGTCATAGTAGACTCTTTAGTCAGGCACACTGATGTCTCACTCACCAGGCTAAACATGAAGGTTACTGTCAGCTGCCTGTCGGGTGCCAGGATCCACCACATAACCCACGCACTCAGGTCACTCCACAAGAAGTACAAATATGACTCTGTCTTTGTCCATGTTGTTGTGAATGACCCGAGGCGTACCTCCCTGGACTACATGAAAAGAGACCTGGAAGAGCTCTCCGACCTTGTAGCCCAGGCAGGTATGACCCTAGCCCTAAGTAGCATTCTGCCATCGCCCCGAATGATACCGCAGTACAAAGACAAAATGATTGACTTCAACAATTGGCTAAGCTTCTGGTGTCATTCTAAGGGGATCCAGTATCTGTCTGCTTGGGATGACATGGTCGACAGACCACTATGTTTTGCCACAGATGGCCTGCACCTGTCGCCCCTGGGATTCCGGATACTGGCTAAGGATCTTGCTGCTCCTGTAGTGCCTTTTTTAGGCAAGGTTCAAATAAATTCACCACCGTAACAGGAACAGGCAAGCAAAAACTGTGGGTAATGCTACTCAATGCTAGAAGTCTAAATCTCAAAATGCACTCACTCGTGGCACTTCTTAAAATGGAGAACATTGATATCTGTGCAGTGACTGAGACGTGGTTCAAGGCTCCAGAGAGCACCCCTGCACTACCAGGCTGTAACTCGTACCACACTTTTCAGCCATGTAACCTGGACTGAAACACCAAAGGCAGAGGTGTGTCCATATTCATTAAGGATATCCACACCTCCAGGCTAGTTGCTCAGCATAATGCATCCGAGGTTATCCAAGTGCAACCAACTCTGGGCAAAACTGCAATCCAAATTGTAGCTTGCTACAGATCCCCCACCATGCCCCAGGATTCCCACTCCTCTTTTCTTGATGTACTGGAAAATATTAGGGTTCAACCAAACACCCTAATAATGGGCGACTTCAACTACCCCACCATTGACTGGGAAAACTACTCGTGTACCAACTCCTTAGCTCAATGCTTTCTGGAATTCATAAACTCCAATTCCCTGGATCAACTTATCCACACCCCCACCAGGGGCAACAATATCCTAGATCTAGTCATTACCAGCATGAGTGACTGGTGTTCCACACCTGAAGTCAACTCCTCGTTGGTCTGATCCAACAATAAGCTAATCACCCTTGATATCCACATCCTGCTCCCACCCCCCATTAAGGAAACCATGGTAAAAAAAATTCTCTGAAGCCAACTTCATGCTTCTTAAGACAGAAGTGCTGAACTTCATGACACCCATGCAGATGGACAATACAGTTACAACTGCTGAATCCTACACAGATGCACTCTATAAGCACTTACAAGAGTGCATGGATCGTGCTATCCCAAACAGAACCAAGACCCTATCCTCCAAAAAAAGGAAGCCAATCTGGTGATCCCCTGCCATAAACAAACTGTACAACAGAAGGAAGAAACTGTTGCAAAAGAGAGAAAAATCCCATGAGTGGAGGAGCTCCCTGGTCAGCCTCAGTAAGAAGCTGAGATCCCTTATAAGATCCTCCAAAGCTAGCTGCGAAAACAAAATTGCCACTAATTCTAAGGACAACCACAAAGCATTCTATAGCTATGTCAAGAATCTCGATGGCAACACCCAGTTCTGCTCTGAGTTGCAGCACAAAGGCACGAAAATTACAGAACCAACTGATATTGCCAACATCCTGGCAGATAGGTTCAGTGCTAACTTTACCCCCCCTCACCCCCTAAAGGGCCCATGTCTATACAGGAAGAATGCAGAGTCCCTGTAATCACAACTATGCAGGTAAAAGCTGCACTCTCTTAAGCCAAAAACGTATCATCATGGAACTCATAAACAAAGACATTGGTAACCTCCAAACTCGGGATCCCACCCAGTTCGGGTTTGTGAAAGGCAGATAATGCCTCCAGACCCTGATCGACTTCTTTGAGCCAGTCACCAAAGCCGTAGATGAGGGTAAGGTGGTTCACACAGCCCATCTTGACCTTGCCAAGGCTTTCGACACCATCCCCCATTCTGGAATTATAGCTAAACTCACTAATCTAGGTATAAATCCCTACGTCACAAGATGGGTTGCCAACTAGCTCACTGACAGAACCCACACTGTAAAAATTGCAGACTCCAAATCTGACCTCAAAGCAGTGACAAGTGGAGTACCACAGGGTTACGTCCTGGGACCTCTCCTGTTTGGTATCTACTTTAAAGTACAGGCTAACACAGAAGGCCTCTGGCTAACGAAGTTCGCAGATGACTGCAAACTAGGAGCCATAGTCAAGTCCCCAAATGATGTGGACATCCTACAGAAGGGCCTCGCTGAGACAGATGCCTGGTGTCAGAGCCATGGCCTCAAGCACAATGCCGAAAAGTGCAGTGTCATCCCCTTTGGTAAAAACTCTGTACCCATGAACTACCACATAGGCAACAGTCAACTTAACACCAAATGTGTGATAAGAGACCTTGGGACCCAGGTGGACAGTAATCTCTCCTTTGGTAGTCACATCGCCACAGTAGTCAGGAAGTCCTTCTACGTGGCACACCTCATCATAAAAGGGTTCTCATCCAGGAAAAAAGAGGTAATTGTTCCCTCTCTACTCGACCGTCATTAGACCCATTATAGAGTACAACGCCCCTTTTGGAATGTACCTCACAAGTCATCTGCAGCAGCTGGAAAGGCCACAGAAGTACCTCACAAAGAGGATTACTGACCTCAAACAAATGCCCTACACTGACCGCCTCAAAAAACTCCAGCTTTACTCCGTAGCATATCGCCTACTCCGAGGTGATCTATGCCTAACATATAAAGCTACGTCAAACCCAGAGCTATTGGACATGCTACACCTAAAGAAGTCCCAGTCCCTCTGAGCTACACGCTCTAGGGACCTAAACCTTGTCACCACAATAAACAGGACATGTTGGAGGTATAGATTCCTGTCCCAGAGACTTCCCATTCTCTGGAACAGGCTACCCATCTATGTCAAGCAAAGTTCTTCATTAGCACTCTTCAAGAAAAATCTTGATGAGTGGATGGGAAATAGGAAATACAACCCGGGCATCACTTCTGTGTCTCTGCTTGACAGTGGCACAGGAAAATAACTTTCTTGGGTGGCGTAAGCCAGGGAACCTTGTTGGCTAGGCTTACATAGGCCCTTGGGCCGATAACCTTCTACCTACCTATGAACCTAAGACAGAGATTAATACAGTGCAATAATAAATAGGTTGCATTTACATATACAGCAATATACACATTTTATTTACAAAGGAGCTATGAAAAGCAGTGTACAGTTATAAATGTAGATAAGATGTTTACATTTACAGGATAAGGTAGGACAGCTGGAAAGTTTGGGGTTAGTTGATAGTCAGGAGATCTGAGAGAGAGTCCAGTCAGTCAGAGTGTGAACAAGAACAGAGCCAGGAGGAGTTTAGGTTCTGTTTTAGGTTGTGCTTAAAGAAAGCTAGATGCACAGCTGTCTCGTTTTAGTGGGATAGGCACTGAGTTTTACTGCCTGGTGACACAGGATGAGTGTAGGGAATCTCCAGCTGTATTAAAGGATTTGGAAGTTATTAGTAGGATGTTCTTCGTGTTTCACTGTTGCAGTCATTACAATTGGGTTATCCTGCTGGCAGGCTACCCTCAGTCGGCCTGAATTCCAAAGTCTAGGTCCGGCGTCGGTTGCTGTCGCCTCTTCCTTGACGTCAGTGCGCCAGGGGTATAAAAGATGCAGCCGACACCATTTTCTTCAGTCTTTCTTGCCACGCGGTGCCCGAAGCAGAAGCAGTTCGCAAGTGCTGGTCGGCCAACTCCTGAGATTTTCGTGTTCAAATTTCAGATCTGAAGTCTTCACTAAAAAGCTAAGTACCCCGTTGGGGAAACTTTTTTCTTGCTCCAGACCGACGTCAGAAAAAGTTAATAATTGTATTATTGTAATTGAAGTCATAAGGACTTTCATTCTTATTGTATTCCTTGCCTAGGCCCTGACCACGACGTTGCTAGTTGTCAGTTTTGTGCTAGATTTAACCAACGCACTATTAAGCGTCGGAACGATTTTGCATTTCACTATTTTGGCAGAAGATTTAACTATACAATGTCGTCGGATAGCCATCCGACTACCGGAATTCACAAGAAACGCAAGGAAAAGGACAGGCATCCGAGGTCCAAAACCGACAACAAGGCTTCTTCTAAGCCAGTCACCGGTTCTCAGTGAGGTGCCTTCGCAGCCCCTGACGACCGCTACTTTAGACTCGCAGGCCGCTACCGACACCCACGTGGAGTTGACCAGGCCGCTGGAAGCTCAAGGTATTGGACCTTCGGAAACTATTCCCTCAGATGGGTCTGGAGCCGCTGAGCAGGCATCGGCTTCAGAGGGTGTTTTCAGACCTACTCAATTATATGTTAAAATGACTTCAGCTTCAAAGGCAAAGACTAACGCACCTTTAAAGACAAAGAAACAAGTACAACAGCCTCATGGACAGGCCTCCATGCCTAAAACACCAGATGCTGAAAATGGCCGAAGACCTAATTACTCTGATTAGGGGTTCCCATCCCCCTCCTGATAAGAGGCCTAGGCAAGAGACAGAATATGAATCTTCAGATCAGGTTTCCATTTCATCTGATTCCTCTTCTGATCAGGAATACTCTCTTCCTCCCTATGAGGATTCTGATGCTGAAGAATCAATCCCTTCAGCCTCTCCTTCTGAGGATTATTCTTTTGGGGAAACTTTACATACCATGAGGGAGCATTTCCACTGGGGAGAGCCAAGATTATTCCGAATCTAAGAAAAGGCTCAGAGACTTCCTTTTACTACCACAACACAGGACCCTAGCTATTCCACCTGTGTTAGACATTATAGATGATGTATTTTCAGAATCCAGTCTGACCCCTGACTCCTTACCTCCAGCTCCGGTTAAGCCGGACAGGTACTACAGGGTTCCTGACTCTCATAAATTCCTTTTCAAAAACTCTGCTGCTGACCCAGAAATTCTCTCTCAGGGTCCCAAAGGGGTCAAGGCTTCTACTGCAAAAAACCCTACTCCCTCTGACAGGGATTCTAGGGCACTGGACAGATGGGGATAAAAGATTTACACTTCTGCTACCCTGGCTGTAAGGGCTTTAAATTGTCAGTTTCATATGCTTAAATATCAGCAATATATTATGTCACTGCTTAAACAGAAAATGTTGATAAATTCTGAATGTGCAGAAAACAAAGAAATGCAGGAATTATTGCATGCAGCTGAACAAGTTGGAAAGCATACTTTGCAATGTGGTTTTAATTCTCTGGAGGCCTCCTTGGTTAAAGGAACAAAATCTACCTGATCATGTTAAAACAAAATTATTAGATGCTCCATTACAGCATGATGCTTTGTTTGGTGTTAAAGAAAATGGAGGACAAAGCTAAATCTATGCAAACAGTCAAGGATTTCTTACAGGTACAGCCACCAAGATTTATCAGACACTGGCCTACAAAGAATTGGTCCTTTCCAGTGTCAAACAGGCCACAAACGGGCAGATACAGACGCCCTAGAGGCAGATCCCAGCCCCAGGGTTCATTCAGGTCTAAACAATGGGGTGCTTCTACCTCCAAAACTGGAGAAGACAAATCACAGCCATACAGGAAACAGTCCCAATGACTTCCCCCTGCCTGCGCCAAGCACTTATCTTCTGGCAGAACTTTTAGGGGGAAAACTAGCACTTTTTTCTAAAAATTGGCACATAATAACCCAGAACAAATGGGTTTTAAACATAGTGTCACAAGGCTACAAGTTTCACTTCCATACTCTGCCAAGGGCAAACGGTTGGCCAGACCTGCCAAAACATCAATGGGCAGAGGCACAAAAACAAGTCTCATCCCTCATGGATATGAGGGCCATTCAACAAGTACCAGAGCAAGAGCAGGGGCAAGTATTTTATTCAAGACTGTTCTTGGTACCCAGAAAGGACAAAGCCTGGAGACCAATACTGGACCTATCTATTCTAAACACATATCTGGATATTCCAAAATTCAAAATGTTGACTCTACAGCAGCTTCTGCCCATGTTGGGCAAGAAGGCTTGGCTTGTGACTTTAGATCTAAAAGAGGCATACCTGCATGTCCCAATCAGACAAACATGCAGAAGATACCTCAGATTCAAAGCTGGCTCAGTGCACTACCAATTCTCTGCACTGCCTTTTGGCTTATCTACTGCGCCCAGGGTCTTCACAAAGTGCCTGGCACCAGTAATTGCATTCTTCAGACAAAGAAGAATACAAATATATCCTTACTTGGACGACTGCCTCATTCAAGCAGAGAACAAGGACATTCTACTACAGCATCTGGCATTTGTAAAGAGATTACTACCATGTCTAGGGTACACAGTCAACGAACAGAAATCAAAACTAGTACCCTCTTAAGAGATAATATTCCTGGGTGCAAGCTTAAATACAACTACCCAGATGGCTTATCTCACGCCAGACAAACAAAGGCAACTGACTACCTATTTCAAAATGTTGGCAACTAAGGCCCAGTTATCTGCAAGAAAAATTCTGCAGGCTTTGGGCTTCATGGCATCCTGCATTCTCCTAATTCCATATGCAAGACTGCATATGAGGAAACGTCAGTGGTACCTAAAAAGTGTTTGGACTCAACATTGCCACAGCCTGGAAGCAATAGTTACACTCATTCCCTGCCTGCAACAGGAGTTTCGATGATGGGCGAAGGCCTGTCACCAGAACAAGGTACAGCCATTCACTCTACCCCCAGCCACACAGACATTAACAACGGATGCATCGGATTAGGCATGGGGAGCCCACATGGCAGGAAAATGTATTCAAGGCACATGGTCCGCAAACCAAATGCATTTACATATCAATCAAAAAGAGATGATAGCTGTTCAAAATGCCCTGACAGCCTTCAAGGACTTACTTCATCCGGGACAACTACTGATAAAGACAGACAACACCACGGTCATGTGGTATATAAACAAGCAGGGAGGCACTCATTCTTACCCCCCCTTTGCAAACTAGCCATGACTTTGTGGGACACAGCATTGACTTACCAAGTACATCTGCAGGCACAATTCCTGCCAGGAACGATAAATACTGTGGCAGATGAACTAAGTAGAAACCTCATGGATCCCCACAAGTGGAAATTGGATCCACAAGTCTTCAGCATGATAACAAGGAAATGGGGGTGCCCGGACATAGATCTATTTGCCTCACCTCACAACTGCCAACTAAAGAGATTCTGCACAAGGACGTATGACAGACAAGCATGGAAAGTCGATCTTTCAGCTGGAAAAACTTAACAGTATATGCCTTTCCTCCTCTGCCTCTCCTCCCCAAGGTACTCCTAAAGGTCAGACAGGAGAAGCCAAAAATGATACTGATTGCCCCAGACTGGCCACGCCAGTACTGGTATCCAGTTCTAAGGAATTTGTCTCAATGCCCAGCCTGGACCTTACCTCAAGTGCCTCATCTACTGTCCCAGCAGAACAATCAAATCCTGCACAGCCAACTCAAGACCTTAAATCTGGCAGCATGGCGGATAATGTAGTCGTACAAAACACACCTCTCACTAAAGCGGTGATGGATGTCATTTTGGAAGCCAGGAGGCCTAGTACTAGAAAATCCTATGCTGGAAAATGGAAAAGATTCTGTGCTTGGAACCAGGCACAAGGAATTGACACAGCTGTTCCAAATATCCCTCAGATTTTGCAATACTTCACTGAGATGCTGGATAAAGGCCTATCCTTTTCATCTATAAAAATTCATGCCTCTGCCATTTCAGCTCATTACAATACAGAGCCACCAATCTTTTCTCATCCTTTATTAAGGCAGTACCTCAGAGGGGCCAAAAATTTAAGGCCTCCAAGGAGATCACCAATACCTGCATGGGACCTCAATTATGTCTTGGAAAAACTCAACCTGCCTCCTTTTGAGCCAGCCGCTACAGCTGATATAAAGTTTTTATCTTGGAAAACAGCTCTGCTCCTAGCAATAACTGCTGCAAGACGAGTCTCAGAGCTACAGGCACTCATGGCTGTGGAACCTTTTATCATTTTTTATCCAGACAGGGTTTCTCTGAGGACAAACCTGACATTTATGCCTAAGGGTAGTGTCCAGTGTGGCCCTTAACCAAACTATCCATCTGCCTACCTTTTATCCAAACCCACAGAATAATGGGGGAGAGAATTCTGCATTCTTTGGACATACACAGGCAGCTACGCTTCTATTTGAACAGAACCAAAGCTTTCAGAAAGACAGAGCAATTACTAGTGGCATATGCTGCAGGATCACAAGGAAAGGCTATCTCAAAGCAGACTATTTCAAAGTGGATAGGCCACTGCATTCGTTTCTGTTATTCACAACATGGCAAGCCAGTACCTAAGGGCATTAGGCCACATTCAACCAGAGCAGCAGCCACTTCAGCAGCCTTCCTCAGGGGAGTACCAACCAAAGACATTTTAGAGGCTGCTACTTGGAGTTCAGTGCACACCTTCACAAAGCACTATCACTTACCACTCTACTCTAAATCCAGGGCAGGTTTTGCCACTGCAGTTCTGCAGGTCCTAATAGTCGCTCCTAATGCTATTTAGCTCCAACCTCCCAATCTTAGCTTTGGGATTCAACCCAATTGTAGTGACTGCAACAGTGAAACACAAAGAACATAGTACAGTTGTGTACACTTAACATAAATGTAGATGTTCAAGTGTATTCACTGTTACAGTCCAGGTTACCCACCCGCCATCCCCCATTTCTTTGCTGGAATTTATCTGTACTTCTCTGTTCTATACAACCTATGTGGTGTATTTGCTTGTAGATGAAGGCAAAATATATACTTTGGTGCATGCATGTTTTATTGACAAATTTTTAGCCTACCCTTTTGGGGGCATCTGACATCTGGGGCAAGAAAAACTGAAGAAAATGGCGTCGGCTGCATCTTTTATACCCCTGGTGCACTGACATCAGGGAAGAGGCAACAGCAACCGATGACGGACCTAGACTTTGGAATTCAGGCCGACTGAGGATAGCCTGCCAGCAGGATAACCCAATTGTAATGACTGCAACAGTGAATACACTCGAACATCTACATTTATGGTAAGTGTACACAACTGTACTTTATGATTACCTAAGCGTAGGTAACATGATGGGGAGTAGTGCTTGCAAATGTTTTGTAGAGAATGGCATGTGTGTAATTTGTATATTATTTTTGGGGCAATTTGAAGTTGTGCGAGTGTAAGGTGATTAGGTAGTTCTAGCCAGCTGAGCTTCTTTAGTTTTAAGCAGTGGTGTGTGTTTGGCAGGATGCATTAGTTGCAAACCTGGCTGTTTTGTTAAAGCATGCCTCTACTTTAATTAGTAGGGTGATTTGAATGTTGGTCGATATGGCTGATGCACAGAGAAGTGAGGTGAGAGGGTAGGATTATGCCAATGATTTTCTTAAGTCCATGAGGTAGAGTTTGTTTCAGCAATTCAGGCCCAGTTTTTGATGAGTTTTCTTGATGGTTTGGGTTATATGCAGGTCAAATTTGAGGTTATCTATTATGACTTCTGGTAGCTTGGTATTTGTTACAGATGTTCATCGTGTTACACTGCTGCAGTCATCACACTTGGGTTATCCTGCCGTCAGGTGGTCCCGCAGTTGGCCCGAGTTCCAAAGTCTTGGTCCAGTGTCGGTTGCTGTCGCTTCTTCCCTGACGTCAGTGCGCCAGGGGTATATAAGAGGCATCCAACGCCATTTTCTTCAGTCTTTCTTGCCGTGCGGTGCCTGAAGCAGAAGTAGTTTGCAAGTGCTGGTCTGCCGACCTCTGAGATTTTCAAATCGAATTTCAGACCGAAGTCTTCAATAAAGCTAAGTACCCCGTTGGGGAACCTTTTCTTTCCTCAGTCCGATGTCAGAAAAAGTTAACAATTGCATTTCTTGTGTGAAGCAAATACCTCATAAGGACTTTCATTCTTACTGTATTCCTTGCCTAGGCCCAGACCACGACGTCACAGGTTGTCGGTTTTGTGCTAGGTTTAATAAACGAACTATCAAACATCGGTTCGATTTCGCCCGACATTACTTTGGTAGGAAATTTAATTATACCATGCCGTCGGAGCAACCGATGACTGCCATGCATAAAAAACGCAAGGATAAGGATAAGCAGCCTAGACCCAAACCAGACTCCAAGGCCTCGGCTGGACCTGTCGCCGGTTCTCCGGTTTTCAGTGAGGCGCCTACGCAGCCCCTGACGACTGCTGAATTAGAACCCCAGGCGGCTTCTGATTCACAAGCGGAGAGTACTAGGCCGGCGCAGCCTTCTTCTTTAGGCCCTTCCGACTCCATAGCAGAAGGAGATTCCGGTGCAGTAGAAACGCCTTCGGTTGCAGAAGGTGTCTTCAGATCGACTACACTCACCATTAAATCTTATGCTAAGCTTAAAACTCCATTAAAATCTAAAAAGACTGTACATCAGTCTCCAGCACAAGGCCACATGCATAAGAAACAAATGCTTAAGATGGCTGAAGATTTAATTACCCTAATCAGGGGTTCCCATCCCCCTCCTGAAAAAAGGCCAAGAAAAGAGGAGGATTATGCTTCCTCTGACCAGGTTTCAATTTCCTCAGAGGAACAGGAATACTCTTTTCCCCCTTATGAAGATTCTGATGCTGAAGAGTCTGTTCCCTCAGCATCTCCTCCAGAAGACTACTCCTTTGGGGAAACTTTACATACCATGAAGGAACATTTCCACTGGGAAGGCCAGGATTATTCTGATTCTAAGAAAAGGCTCCGAGAGTTCCTTTTACTTCCCCAGCACAGACCACTTGCTACCAGGCCACCAGCTTTCAAGGACCTCTTACACCCAGGACAACTAATAATAAAGACAGACAATACCACAGTAATGTGGATACATAATCAAGCAAGGGGGGCACACATTCCTACCCTCTATGCAGGCAAGCAATGACATTGTGGAACACAGCACTGTCTTACCAGGTTCAATTACAAGCACAATTCCTGCCAGGAAAGAAAAACACATTGGCAGACGACCTAAGCAGAAACATCATGGATCCTATGGTGGGCACAGGCATGTCACCTCAACAAGGGTCAGCCTTTTACCTTGCCCACAGGCAGGCAAACTATAACAACAGATGCATCGGACTATGCCTGGGGAGCACACATGGCAGGACAGTGCATTCAGGGCAAATGGAACACAGATCAAAGGCATCTGCATTTCAATCAGAAAGAAATACTAGCTGTACAGAATGCTCTTACAGCTTTCAAGGACCTCTCACATCAAGGACAACTCCTAATAAAGACGGACAGTACCACAGTTATGTGGTACATAAACAAGCAAGGGGGCACACACTCCTACCCCCTATGCAGGCAAGCAATGACCTTGTGGAACACAGCACTGACTTACCAAGTTCAACTACAAGCACAATTCCTGCCAGGAAAGAAAAACACATTGGCAGACGACCTAAGCAGAAACATCATGGATCCCCCACGAGTGGAAACTGGATCCACAAGTATTTGCAAGGATAACTCAAAAATGGGGACGCCCAGACATAGATCTGTTTGCCAACCCCCAAAACTACCAACTTCGAAAATTTTGCACAAGGACATTCCACCCACTAGCTTGGAAGGTGGACATTAACAGTGTATGCCTTTCCTCCACTGCCTCTTCTAGCAAAGGTGCTGCTGAAAGTCAGATTAGAGAGGCCACAAATGATACTCATTGCTCCAGACTGGCCATGCCAACACTGGTATCCAATACTAAGGACCATGGCCCACGGCCCACCATGGATTTTACCCCACATTCCTCACCTGCTCACTCAGCAAAACAATCAGATTCTACACAGCCAGCTCAAGACTTTAAATCTGGCTGCATGGCAAATTACCTAAACAACCAGCCAACACCTCTATCTAAAGCTGTTATGGATGTCATTCTGGAGGCCAGGAGGCCCAGCACCAGGAAAGCCTATTCAGACAAATGGAAAAGATTTTACGCATGGAACCAGGCTAAAGGCCAAAATCCCCTTGTTCCAAACATTCCTCAGATTCTACAATACTTAGCTGAGATGTTGCACAAAGGACTTTCTTTTTCATCTATTAAGATCCACGCCTCAGCGATTTCAGCTTACTACAACACGGATCCTCCTTTATTTTCACATCCACTCCTAAGACAGGATCTCATAGGGGCTTAAGAACATAAGACCGCCCAGGAGAGCACCAACACCAGCTTGGGATCTCAACCTTGTTCTGGAAAAGCTTACACTACCGCCCTTTGATCCAGCTATTTCAGCAGAGTTAAAGTTTCTATCATGGAAAACTGCCCTACTACTAGCAATAACTTCAGCTAGAAGAGTCTCAGAGCTACAGGCCCTAATGGCAGTGGAGTCTTTCCTCATTTTTCATCAAGACAGAGTCACTTTACGGACTAACCCTTCCTTTATGCCAAAGGTGGTATCCAGTGTGGCCCTAAACCAAACCATTCATTTGCCCACCTTTTTCCCAAACCCCCAGTACAAAGGAGAAAGACTCCTGCACTCTTTGGACATTCACAGGCAATTACATTACTACTTGGATAAAACTAAGGCTTTCAGAAAATCTGACCAGCTCTTTGTATCCTATGCTACAGGATCACAAGGAAAAGTTATCTCAAAGCAGACCATTTCAAAATGGATAGGGCATTGCATACGTTTTTGTTAACACACATCATGGGAAACCGGTACCTGCTACCATTAGGTCCCACTCCACCAGGGCTACAGCTACATCAACAGCCTTTCTCAGGGGGGTACCAACCAAGGATATTTTGGAAGCTGCAACTTGGAGTTCAGTGCATACCTTCACCAAGCACTATCACTTACCTCTATACTCTAAGACTAGAGCTGGTTTTGCCACTGCAGTTCTGCAGGGCCTACCAGCTTCTCCAAACCCTGTTTAACTCCACCACCCATCCTTAGCTTTGGGATTCAACCCAAGTGTGACTACTGCAGCAGTGTAACACGATGAACATAGTACAGTTTTGTACCTACCATAAATGTAAATGTTTGAGTGTTCACACTGCTGCAGTCCAGGTTACCCTCCCTCCATCCCCTCTGAACTACCTGAACTTTTCTATACCTTACTATCTCATACAACCTTTGTGGTGTATTTGCTTATAACTGAAGGTATTATTTGTATTTTCTATACATGTTTCATTGGCAATATGTATTGCCCACCTACTAGGGGGCACCTGACATCTGGGGCAAGAAAAACTGAAGAAAATGGCGTCGGATGCCTCTTATATACCCCTGGCGCACTGATGTCAGGGAAGAAGCGACAGCAACTGACGCCGGACCAAGACTTTGGAACTCGGGTCGACTGTGGGACCGCCTGACGGCAGGATAACCCAAGTGTGATGACTGCAGCAGTGGGAACACTAGAACATCTACATTTATGGTAGGTACAAAACTGTACTTTTCTATGGTGATGGTGTTTAAGTAATATTAGTGTGTACAAGTTGTTGATAGAGATCTGGGTTTGAAAAGCATTAATTTTGGGTTTTTTTTGGCATTTAGGATTAGCTAATGATTCTTTAGCCATAATTCTGTGCAAGTAAAAGTCTCATTTGTCGATGTGGTGGAAGAGTCGAGATGGAGCAGATGGTGTCATTATTGGCGTATTGTAGTAAAGTGGTTGGTTTGCTGGCTTTGTGCAGGCTGTTTATGAAAATATTGAAAAGCACTGGGCCTAGAATTGACTCTTATATTCTTACAGGTACACCGACAGAATCAGGGAGAAAGGGGGATAGGTCCTGATTCCATTTTAAGGCCTGTTTATTGGAGAGAGAGAGAACCAAGTAAGAGCTGAATGAGACAGTGATAGGGAAGATAGTTCATTGATTAAGAGTTGGTGGGATACTGCATCATGTGCTTTAGATGGAGCCAGGAGCAGGGAGGATATTAGGTTACCATTGTTTCTGTTGATATTTATGATTTCTGGAAAAATAAGCAGAGCTGATGTTCGTGTTACCCTGCTGCAGTCATCACACTTGGGTTATCCTGCCGTCGGCCTGAGTTCCAAAGTCTTGGTCTGGCGTCGGTTGCTGTCGCTTCTTCTCTGACGTCAGTGCACCAGGGGTATATAAGAGGCATCTGATGCCATTTTCTCCAGTCTTTCTTGCTGCGCGGTGCCCGAAGCAGAAGCAGTTCGCAAGTGCCAGTCGGCCGACACCTGAGATTTGCAAATCGAATTTCAGTCCGAAGTCTTCAATAAAGCGAAGTACCCCATTGGGGAACCTTTTCTTGCCTCAGTCTGAGGTCAGAAAAAGTTAACAATTGCATTTCTTGTGGGAAGCAAATACCTCATAAGGACTTCCATTCTTATTGTATTCCTTGCCTAGGCCCAGACCACGACATCACAGGTTGTCGGTTTTGTGCTAGGTTTAATAAACGAACTATCAAACGCCGTTTCGACTTCGCACGACATTACTTTGGTAGGAAATTTAATTATATCATACCGTCAGAGCAGCCGACGACCGGCATGCATAAAAAATGCAAGGATAAGGACAGGCAGCCTAGGAACAAGCCAGACTCCGAGGCCTCTGCTGGGCCTGTCACCGGTTCTCCGGTTTTCAGTGAGGTGCCTACGCAGCCCCTGACGACCGCAGATTTGGAACCCCAGACAGCTGCGGATTCCCAAGCAGAGTGTACTAGGCCGACGCAGCCATCTTCATTAGGCCCTTCCGATACCGGAGCAGAAGGAGACCCCGGTGCAGTGGAAACACCTTCGGTTGCAGAAGGTGTCTTCAGACCGACTACACTCACCATTAAATCTTATGCTAAGCTTAAAACTCCTTTAAAACCAAAAAAGACTGTACATCAGTCTACAGTTCAAGGCCCCATGCCTAAGAAACAGATGCTTAAGATGGCTGAAGATTTGATTACCCTAGTCAGGGGTTCCCATCCCCCTCCAGATAAAAAACCAAGACAAGAGGAGGATTATGCTTCCTCTGACCAGGTTTCCATTTCCTCAGATTCTTCTGAGGAACAGGATTACACTTTTCCCCCTTATGAAGACTCTGATGCTGAAGACTCTATTCCCTCAGCATCTCCCCCTGAAGACTACTCCTTTGGGGAAACTTTACATACCATGAGGGAACATTTCCACTGGGAAGGCCAGGACTACTCTGATTCTAAGAAAAGAGTTCCTTTTACTACCCCAGTACAGACCACTTGCTATCCCTCCAGTTTTAGACATTGTGGATGATGTTTACTTGGAGTCTAGTCTAAATCCAGACTCTCTACCTCCTGCTCCAGCCAAACCAGACAGATACTACAGTGTACCTGACTCACACAAATTCCTTTATAAAAGCCCTGTGGCTGACCCAGAAACAATTTCCCACGGTCCCAAGGGGGCTAAAGCTTCTATGGCTAAAAATCCTGTGCCCTCTGAAAGGAATTCCAGAGCCCTAGATAGATGGGGAAAGAAAATATACACCTCAGCAACTCTGGCTATGAGAGCATTAAATTGTCAGTTTCACAAGCTGAAATATCAGCAATTCCTAATGTCTCAATTAAAACAAAAAATGAGCACACCTTCTGAACAGTCGGAATTCAAGGAAATGCAGGATCTGTTGCATGCAGCTGAACAGGTGGGCAAACATACTTTACAATGTGGATTTGATTCATTGGAAGCTTCCCGTAGAACAGCAGTGACTGGGTCTGTCATACGTAGACATGCTTGGTTAAAAGAACAAACCCTACCTGATCATGTTAAAGCAAAATTATTAGATGCACCTTTACAGCAGGATGTATTATTTGGTGTCAAAGCAGAAGATGTTTTAAAGAAAATGGAGGATAAGGCAAAATCTATGCAGACGGTCAAGGATTTTTTACAGGTACAACTCCCTCGGTTCAGCAGAAATTGGCCAACAAAAAACTGGTCCTTTCCAGTTTCTGACAGATCACAGAGGGGCAAATACAGACGCCCAAGGGGCAGAGGTGGTCAGTCACAAGGCCCTTACAAACCTCGCCAATGGGGTTCTGCTACCCAGAAAGGAGGAGAAGACAGGTCCCAAGCTAGCAGAAGACAAACACAATGACTCAATCCTCAAATTACCAAGCAAATCTCTCCTGGCAGCTCCCTTGGGAGGAAAATTAGCATTTTTTGCAGACAACTGGCACATCATCACAAAAGACAAATGGGTCCTAAACATTGTCTCACAAGGATACAGATTCCACTTTTATACCTTACCAAGGATAAAAGGAATGCCAAACCTGCCACCAAATCAATGGGCAGAGGCACAAAAACAAATTACAGCTCTCATGGTCATGAGAGCCATTCAGCAGGTACCTACACAGGAGCAAGGACAAGGATTTTACTCAAGACTCTTTCTAGTCCCAAGAAAAGACAAAGCATGGAGACCCATTCTGGATCTTTCAATTCTGAACACCTATCTGCAAGTACCAAAATTCAAGATGCTAACACTACAGCAGCTTCTTCCCATGCTGGGCAAGAATGCTTGGCTAGTAACGTTGGACCTCAAGGAGGCATACCTGCATGTCCCTGTCAGAAAAAATTGCAGAAGATACCTCCGCTTCATTGCAGGTTCAATGCATTATCAATTCTCTGCACTGCCCTTTGGCTTATCTACTGTGCCCAGGGTCTTCACAAAATGCCTGGCACCAGTAATTGCATACTGCAGACAAAAGAGGAATTCAAATATACCCATACCTGGACGACTGCCTTATTCAAGCAGAAAGCAAGGACATTCTTTTAAAGCATCTGGCATTTGTCAAACACCTTCTAAGTTGCCTAGGGTACACAGTAAACGAAAAGAAATCAAAACTAGTGCCCTCACAAAACATAATATTCCTGGGTGCCAGCTTGAATGCAATGGCTCAGATGGCTTATCTCATGCCAGACAAGCAACAACAGCTGACTCAATATTTCAAAATAATGGCAACAAACACCCAACTCCCTGCAAGAAAAATTCTGCAGGCCTTGGGATTCATGGCATCTTGCATACTACTAATACCGTTTGCAAAACTGCATATGAGGAAACTACAATGGTACCTGAAAAGCGTATGGACTCTGCACAGCCACAGCTTGGAAACAATGATACCACTCATTCCCTGCCTTCAACAGGAGTTTCTATGGTGGGCACAGGCATGTCACCTCAACAAGGGTCAGTCTTTCACCTTACCCACAGCCAGGCAAACTATGACAACAGATGCATTGGACTATGCCTGGGGAGCACACATGGCAGGACAGTGCACTCGGGGCAAATGGACTACAGATCAAAGGCATCTGCATATCAATCAAAAAGAAATGCTAGCAGTACAGAATGCCCTAACAGCTTTCAAGGACCTCTTACACCCAGGACAACTAATAATAAAGACGGACAATACCACAGTAATGTGGTACATAAGCAAGGGGGCACACATTCCTACCCTCTATGCAGGCAAGCAATGACCTTGTGGAATACAGCACTGTCTTACCAGGTTCAGTTACAAGCACAATTCCTGCCAGGAAAGAAAAACACATTGGCAGACGACCTAAGCAGAAACATCATGGATCAACACGATGGGAAATTAAACCAACAAGTATTTGCAATGATAGCTCAAAAATGGGGACGCCCAGACATAGATCTGTTTGCCAGCTCCCAAAACTACCAACTTCAAAAATTTTGCACAAGGACATTCCATCCACAAGCTTGGAAAGTGGACGTCCTCTCATTCAGTTGGAAAATATTAACAGTGTATGCCTTTCCTCCACTGCCTCTTCTAGCAAAGGTACTGCTGAAAGTCAGATTAGTGAAGCCACAAATGATACTCATTGCACCAGACTGGCCACGCCAGCATTGGTATCCAATTCTAAGGAACATGGCCCACGGCCCATCATGGATTTTACCACAAATTCCTCGCCTGCTCACCCAGCGAGACAATCAGATTCTACACAGCCAGCTCAAGACTTTAAACCTGGCTGCATGGCATATTACCTAAACAACCAGCCAACACCTCTATCCAAAGCTGTTATGGATGTCATTCCGGAGGCCAGGAGGCCCAGCACCAGGAAAACTTATTCAGACAAATGGAAAAGATTTTGCGCCTGGAACCAGGCTAAAGGCCAAAATCCCCTTGATCCAGACATTCCTCAGATTCTACAATATTTAACTGAGATGTTGCACAAAGGACTTTCCTTTTCATCTATTAAGATCCACGCCTCAGCAATTTCAGCTCATTACAACACGGATCCTCCTTTATTCTCACATCCACTCCTAAGACAGTACCTCAGAGGGGCTAAGGACATAAGACCGCCCAGGAGAGCACCAACACCTACTTGGGATCTCAACTTTGTTCTGGAAAAGCTTACACTGTCACCCTTTGAGCCAGCTTTTTCAGCCGATTTAAAATTTCTTTCATGGAAAACTGCTCTATTACTAGCAATAACCTCAACTAGAAGAGTCTCAGAGCTACAGGCACTTATGGCAGTGGAGCCTTTCCTCATTTTTCATCAAGACAGAGTCTCTCTACGAACTAACCCTTCCTTTATGCCAAGGGTGGTATCCAGTGTGGCCCTAAACCAAACCATTCATTTGCCCACCTTTTTCCCAAATCCCCAGAACAAAGGAGAAAGACTCCTGCACTCTTTGGACATTCACAGGTAATTACGTTACTACTTGGATAAAACTAATGCTTTCAGAAAATCTGAACAGCTCTTTGTAGCCTATGCTGCAGGATCACAAGGAAAAGCTATCTCAAAACAGACCATTTCTAAATGGATAGGGCATTGCATTTGTTTCTGCTACATGCATCATGGGAAACTGGTACCTGCTAACATTGGGTCCCACTCCACCAGGGCTACAGCTACATCAGCAGCCTTTCTCAGGTGAGTGCCAACCAAGGATATTCTGGAAGCTGCAACTTGGAGTTTAGTGCACACCTGCACTAAACACTATCACTTACCTCTATATTCTAAGACTAGAGCTGGTTTTGGCACTGCAGTTTTGCAGGGCCCACTAGCTTCTTCTAACCCTGTTTACCTCCACCACCCATCCTTAGCTTTGGGATTCAACCCAAGTATGATGACTGCAGCAGGGTAACACGATGAACATAGTACAGTTTTGTATCTACCATAAATGTAGATGTTCGAGTCTTCACCCTGATGCAGTCCAGGTTACCCTCCCTCCATCCCCTCTGAACTAGCTGAACTTATCTATACCACTCTATCCTATACAACCTCTGTGGTGTATTTGCTTGTGCCTGAAGGTATTGTTTTATTTTTATATAGCTATATATATATATTGCCTACCTATTGGGGGCACCTGACATCTGGAGCAAGAAAAACTGAAGAAAATGGCGTCAGATGCCTCTTATATACCCCTGGCGCACTGACGTCAGGGAAGAAGTGACAGCAACCGACGCCGGACCAAGACTTTGGAACTCAGACCGACTGCGGGACCGCCTGACGGCAGGATAACCCAAGTGTGATGACTGCAGCAGGGTGAACACTCGAACATCTGCTTTTATGGTAGGTACAAAACTGTACTTTGTGCTGAGGTATGGTCAAAAGCCATGTTGTGTGTGGGAGAGTAGTATATTGTTTGAGATGGATTAGGAGTTGGAAGTGTATGCATCTTTCAAGATTTTGGGCGAAGGGGAGAATATTGCAATGGGGCAACAGTTGGAGAGGACTGTGACTGATCAACCTTAGTGAAGTGGTATAATAATTGATTTTTTCCACATAGTGAGTACAAGGTTTTCTGTGATAAATTTGAGTCTGGAGACAGGGTATGCCACTTTACAGGTGGTTTTGTATTCATTTCTAAAGATGCTGAAAAAAGATGCAGCTAACTTAAGGTACTTGGGTGGTAGTTTGTCAGCAACTAGTGCTTGGTTTTCAGTTTTTGAAGTGAATTTTTGGTAGTTGAGGTAGATATTTGGTGGAAAGAAAAGACAGAGGTATTGTAAGTATTGTTGGTGGGGAATGAGAGGTGGGAGGGCAATTTAGATTCTAGTAGGGAGAGGACAGAGTGAATGAAGTGTGTGTGTTGAATTGGGTGACTATGAGGTTTGTGGTGGTTTGACTCTGGTATAGTAGGGTTTTTATGATTGTTCAGAACTGCTTGGGATTGTGATGATACTTACCATAAAGTGAATGAAAAAATGCAATTTTGTCTAGTTTGACCTGCTTACGTTGATTATTAAGTTGTCTAAACATTTACCACTTTTGTTGTGTTCTGTCTTTGTACCATGAATTCCAGGCTTTGTCTCTGTTTAGTTTGAGCTGTTTGTTGAGCCATGGGGCAGGGTTACTTTTGGTTCATTTAGTTCTTATGGGAACTAACTCATTTAGTATCTTAAGGAATATTTTATTGAAATGGGTAACAGCATCTTCTAGTGGTATTTTTTTTAGAGTATTCCAGTTGTATTGGGAGAGGTAGTTTATAAAGATGTCTTTATTAAAAGAGGAGCATCTGCATACTTGTTTTAATACTGTATGTTTGGGGGTGTGATTAGCTTGTCTTGTAGACAGCGAAACGTGTGTGTGTGAGGTGGTAAGGATCCAGTCTAGTAGTGAGTGCCTGTTGCTGTGTTTGTCGATTCTAGTGGATGAGGTGATTACTTGAGTGAAATTGAATAGGTTAATAGAGAGGCTAGAGGAGTCCGTGTTTACAAAGCCTATATTCACATCCCTAGATATAATAGTTTTTGTATTTATATTAGTGGAAAAACCTTTAAGGAGGTGTTCAAGAATGGGAATGTTGCCTGGGGGAGTATACAAGGCAGCAATGCAAATAGTTTTGTGCTTGTTCAGGTGTAGGAGGGTAATATATATTTCTGTGCTGGGATAGTTGGGGTGACTCAGTGGGTATCTGGTAGTGGTTAGTATGTTTTTCAAAAGTATTGCAGCCCCTCCAACTTTTTTATGTACTGTATCCTTTCTTTTATGTTGTGTTCTGGGGAAAGGATTTCTTCATCTTTAGTGTTTAGTTTTATCCAAGTTTCAGTGATGGTTAGAATGTCTGTGTTGTATGCTGCAGTATATGCCTGGAGATCTGTAATTTTGTTGATGCTTGAGGTTTATGTGCTTTAATTGTAGGTTGTGGTTAGAGTTAGTGGGGTATGTATTGGTAATGGTGGCAGCTGATGGGTTAGATGGGGTTTGGTTGGTTTGAAGGGATGGGCCAGGGTTAAGATGGATGTCTCCACAGAGAGAGAGAGAGTAGAAGCATTGTGAGAAAAGTTGCACCATTTTTTAATTTATCTCTTAGATCTGTTACTGGTATATGGGTCTGGTCATTCTCTTTGACGTAGCTGTAACTGAAGAGGGCCTGAGTTCATAATGGGTAGAGACTGTGTGCAGTTTTGTAGTTGATGGGTGAGTGAGTGCTGACTAGGAGTATAGAATTGGGGAAACTAGAGTGATGGGTGGAGGGGAGTGTGGTAGGATGTGACAATGGTGAGTATGCTTAGTAAAAATTGTAAGAATAGACTGGAGGAATAGGATGTTATACTTAAGTTAAGGGAAGATGGAGTTAGCGGGGTGGAAGTTGTATGCTATTTTTGCTGGAGTAGATTAGGAGAAGTGAGTTAGTTGGGCCTGTGGTATGAGTTTGCAATTTGAGGAATTAGACCAGTTGGATGCCTGGGGCGGCCACGGTGGTGCAGTGGTTAGCGTTGCCGCCTCACAGCAAGAGGTTCTCCAGTTTGATCCTTGGCTGGGGTGCCTTCTTTGTGGAGTCTGCATGTCCTCCCTGTGGTCGCGTGGGTTTCCTCCGGTTTCCTACCACATCCCAAAGACATGCTGTAGGTGGATTGCACACTCTAAATTGGCCCTAGGTGTGAGTGTGTGCATGGGTGTGCCTTCTGTGGAAGGTTGGGCACCGGGCTGGCAACTCGACACTGTAAAACTCCACTGCCAATCATGAGCTGACAGGTAATCCACTGTGGCGACCCCTAACCGGGAAAAGCCGAAAGAAGAAGAAGACCAGTTGGATGCCTCAGTGAATTTGATTGGTTGTCTTGTTGTAGGGTGTGGGAGATAGTGGTATAAGTTTAGATGGCGTGGGAGTGGGTAGGAATAGGCGATAGGGTAGCAGAGCAGAATGAGTCAGAGCGTAGCAGGCTGAGAAGGTGGTACAGCTGTTGTGAGTGAAAAAGACCTTGACGTCTGAAAGCTGTACGGGAATAGGTAATAAAATTATATTTAAGTATCGAGGTGAAAGAAGAGTTTTGTGCATTATGAATATGTGAAGTACAAAAGTGTAAGAGATAGGCAGTAGATGGTAGTTAGGAAAAATGAAGTTTAAAAGTAAAGAAAAAGGTCTTGTCTCATTTTTCCAAAGTTAACTACTTGTAATGCTCAAAGTAAAAGTTACTTGGTCATTAGTTAATGAAAACCTCAGGAAATGGAAAAGGGAAGAAGAAAATTAACACAAAACGTGGTTATACAAGCAAAGGGGGAGAGTCACAAAAGCAGTATCTGGAACAGTTAAAGTGCTGGCTGCCAACAAGAGCAGGGTGTAGCTCATTAATTAGAGAGAAGGGGAGGGGAAAGATAAAGGTGCAGTGGAGGCTGTTTTTGATTCTAGTTAAAACAGCCAAAAAGCAGACCACTAAGTACTGGCCAAACACAGAAGAGACATTAAACTTGGTACCGTTTTCACAGAGCTGGATAACAGAATGATCGAATAAATTCCCCTTACACTGAATAAAAGACATGTTTGTACACGTTTGTATGGCTGGATGCTGTATTTACTCTGCTGTAGTCTTGTGCGGGGGTGGTACAGGCCACAGTTATACTGAATAAAAGAGAAGTCTGTACATGTTTGCAGGGCTGGATGCTGTATTTATTCTGTTGTAGTCTTGGAGAGATGGGCTCAGTCCACGATTATCTGACTAGTGCAAGTGGGTGAGGGTGGACAGCTTTATTGATAATAGTAGGTTTTAATTTTGCTTAGTGTCAGAAGGATACAAAAAGTGCATAATTACAGGTGGTTTTGTATTCATTTCTAAAGATGCTGAAAATATATTACTACTCAGTTTGTTACTTGAGCATATAGATGGCTAAGACTGTAGGTCTGTTTTATCAAATGGAGGGGGCAATAATTTAAGTAAATAAGTCGTAGCTCCACCGTCAGTAGTGACACTGTGTAAATGCAGAGCACAGAGAAGTTAGATATTTGCAGTATTACTTGCCAGATGAATTGGGATATTTTGATGGTGAGGTAAAATTTATGGATATTTCCATCTGTTTGACGTGAAGTAATTTAATTCCCCCTGCTCCAGAAGAGCACATAGATCCAAGCTGTCCTTTTTTCAAAGAATTTTATGACATTGGCAAGTAAGGTTTATAGTGAATATGTCAGCAGGAAATCTAGCTGTTGTTGGATGCAATGTTTAAGTTTCTATAAATTAGTAAAGAATATAATACACACTTTTGCTGTAACTCAAGAAATTGTACTGTTTTGAAACAAAATGGACTGTATAAAGACACTTAAAATATGAGGAAGCCAAACTTCAGAGCATCTTCAGGAATGGAAAGGATAAAAAATACAGAAATTATAAGATTAATATAGCAGCGAAGTGATTGCTAACCTATTCTTCTGTTTCCCTTTAATGGAAATACGCGTTTATTGTCCTCCTGTATTGAAGAAATGGAAAAAAGAAGTAATGTTGGAAATGATATACCATTTAACATTAGAAGCTGCCTTGGAAAGCTTTCTGAAAAGTGTTCATTTGGTCTTTTGATGGAGTATTTAGAGTTAGAGTTAGTTATTCCATTCAGCATGCCTACAGAGACAGCGTCTGTACTGCTTCGGCCATTTACAGATTCACTTGTTAATTTTTAGAAAGTATCATTATTGGAATACAGACTGATGGTGTACACTTACATTTTATTAAAGCTATTGACAGATTTTGTCAAGGTCAATACTTTTAGAATTAATCCTTATGTTTGTAATTGAATTAGTAAATGGTTAAATGTCAAAGGTGCCAATTTCAGATACAAATAGATATTGATATCTTGAAATACATAAGATGGAGGGATATTCAGGGTTTAGTTTTGGAACCTCAGTTATACGATTTGTTTACAGTGGATTTACCTAATTTAAGAAATACCAAGGTATGTAGAAATGCATATGATACTAAACCGCTGTATACTACTCAAGACACAGCGTACTGTTCTTTTCAGGCATGCAGCTTGGTCAGAACTCAGTGTTATTTCAGTACTGACTATGTACAGTACATAGCCGGAGCTTTGCTAAGATCTGTTGCAGCATCTGAAAGCTATAAAACCATTTCAAAAACTTCTACTCTTCCAGGGTAGCAATTACTTCACCCCCCAAGGACAGTACAGTAAGATTCCTAGTCCTAGTTTTCCCAGACATTTTTGTCTCTGGCTGCCGTCAGACCTGAAAGATAAAATCTTTACGTCCTAAACAAACCCATTTAATTTTCAACCTATTTTTCAAAATTAGCTGGATTGAGATTAACCTGTTCCCTTCCAGAATTCTCTGTTAAAACATATACATTTAATCAGTTATATTAATACTGTATGACATACTTGCATATCTATTCCAGCAGGACCCACTGTTGATGCATTTTAACACAAGCAACTTTACAAATACATTTTTTAACACAAGCATCTGTACAAATCAGTGTGATAGTCATATGACATACAATTCTTTACAAAACTGCAGCTAGCTATGCTGGCATATGTTGCACATGCACTGCCTACTCCTCGTGGCACAGATGGCACTACCTCATATCATCACAAAGGGTACCGAACTTGTCAGAGTATGGATATCCTGTTAAGGCCAGCAGTATTTCCAGCTAGCATATCAAAGCCTGGGCACTTTCATGCACTATATGTAAGATATATGCCCTACTTCTGAAGCCTAGGGTACAGAAGTGATGTACTAATCCAAAACTCTGAGCACTGAATTGCCCCAGAACAGGAGCAGCAAATAAAGAAAAATGGAACGTGGTACATGCACATCCACAGAAAAAGAAAAGAGGTCCACCCAGACAGAGGAAAAAGAGAAAACCCAACAGGGGGAAGGAGGAAGGGACAGAATTCAGCAATGGCAACAAGTAGGACATCTACTTCTATGGTAAGTTCTTACACAGTTGTGCTATGTCCTTCCTACGTCTCAGTGGCAGTATTCCTTGCTATAGGAAGAATACTAAAATTACTGTAAAGAATGGGAGGAGGAAGATGACCAGGACCCTTTCAAGCTACCTGCAGTCTCATCCTACTGCCTTTATATCCCTGTACCCTCACAGAAAAGGAAGCAAGAAAGTATGTTAACTAAACCTGGCAATAAAAGAATACGTTAGTAACCTAACACTTCCAGGTGGTTTAAAGAACGCTTCCCAGACGGGGCAGCCAGCAGCCTCACTCTCCCCTACCCCCTCTATATGGTAACCAGTATTCCTTTCTCACCTCTTTTCTTTCCCCTTAGCTGAATATATTGCCTTCCCAATTCCCTGCCTAGCCTTTTCCTTGAAGGAACCTCTGCTGCAATACAATATCTGTCCACTAGGTGACAACCAGTATCCAGTCCTATCTTATATGCCTATCCTTCAGTTTATAGTATAATTATTTTCATTCCTCTGGCTTCCAACACTTAATTGTGGCATAATCTCATTCTTCCTCTTATTTTTACTACAACCACCCAACTGTCCTCCTACAACTGTAACTACTGGCTCCCTCACCTCTATATGTATCCGCACCTTGACTTACCTACAGTAGTCTGCTTTCTTACTGATTGTTCTTCCTGAACTGTTCCCTTCATTTGTCTCTACCCGCTCCGTTCGCCCTGCTGGCTCACAAATTAATATTTTACCCAGATAAATGCCCAGCCTTAACAAACATCCTTCCCCCATACATCCCAAATAGATCTCTGAGATCTGAACACCAAAATTTAATTTCTGTCCACAAACCCAAACGACCTGCTGGCCAGCTTCTACTCTCTTTCTCTGTAGGCAAGAAATTTAGCTCTCTCCCTCCTTCACTTAGGATTATACCAAACTCAGAAACCTTCAAGACCCAACGTTTCTCATACCTGTCATCCAAATGGAAATGTTCCTGCTTACACCCTACCAAATTTAAGGGAATTCCCCAATGAGTTCTACATACTCCTTGCTCCTCTCTTCCCTCTAACTTATATTTCTATTCTCCTACAACAGACTTTAGCTGTCAGTCACTGATTAAGCAATCTCTCACCTGACTCCAAGTATGCAAATATTGTAAATATCACAGTATTTCTATTGACTGCACAGCAAGTATTTACCTTACTTAATTAGAACAACTGCATGCAAACTGTCCCCCCACTAGTGTAATAACACAAGAACCTTCGATCTTTTATTTTAAAGACAGTTGATCATGCTGCTCTGAATGGAAATACCTGTAAACGGTGTTCTCTAATATCTGTTAACTGTGTTTTATGATGTACATTTTATGCATTTGCATTTCCTTACTGTATGAATATTATACATGTATTATACCTTTAAAATGATGTAACCCTTTTTGTATTGCTTATGGAGCTTTTCTCCCCTGGCCTCCACTGAAAATGGGCACTTTCAAGCCCAGTGGACTTCCCTAGTAATCAAACTGAAAATAAATAAATAAAATAAATAAAGAACGAACTGAGAAACTGAAGGATGGACCTATAAAAAAATGCTCTGATTCTAGGAAAAAAAACATCCAACTTGTAGCGCTTGGTAAAAATATGCACAGAAGACAGAGTAGCAGCTTCCAGAACAGATCTAGCATCAAGACTTTTTTAAAAAAAAAAAAAAAAAAAAAAAAGCTCCAGAAGAGGCAACCACCCTAGTAGGAGGTGCACGGACTGAAGTAGGAAGTTGTTTGCCAGAAAACAACAACAAAAGGAAATGGCTGTACAAATCCAAAAATAAATGGTTTATTTAAAAACTACCACACCTAATTTCTTGTAGTGAATAAAAACAAAAATTGCTCAGATTTTCTAATGTTTTTTGTCTTACCTAAATAGTATCTGAACTCTCTATGCAAATCCAAAGAATGCAGTGCCCGCTCACTGCTGTTTAGTGCAGAAGGAAAGAAAGAAGAAAGATGGATTGGTCTGAAGCAAAGACACATCACTGACAACCTTGGGTATAAAAGTAGGAATGGTTCAAAGGCACTTAGTCTCTGTGAAAAATTTGAAAAGGAGGAATGGCCATAAGAGTCTGAAGTTTAGAGACTCGTTTTCTGGGTATACATTTTCAAAGTGGAAGAAGCTGCCAGTTCAAAAGATGGATGAGCTAATTTTTCAAGAAGGATGAATGGGTTTTCTTGGAAACCTAGCAGAAGGTCACCTTTTGGAAACTGTATGAGTTAAAATCCAGAGATTTAACAGAAAAGTATGCCAGACTAGAACTGAGCAACTCACAGAAATGGGAATGGACAGTAAGAATGCTGAACAAAAAGGGTCTTGTTCGTTCTTGTGACACCAAGAGAAAATCTTTTCCACTTAGTAAAATAAGATTTTCTAGTATTGGGTTTTCTTGCCTCCTGGAAATCTCAAAGCACGCCCTCATTAAAATGTTACTGAAAAAGAATAAAATCCCTTTCAACGAAAGTGTCAGTTTTAGGATGAGAAGATGAGGGTGAATTAGAAAGCCCTTGTCCTGTGTGAGTAAATTTATCCTGTGAGGTAACTTGTAATGATTGCTCCTCACCTGGTGAAAAAGAAGGGGAAATCAATGCTGTCTGGGCCAAAAGGGAATCACCAACAAGATTTTAGGGCTGTCCAACATGATCGTGTGTAAAGAGGAAGAGGGTTGAAATGCATACAGGAACATCCCTCTTCAAGGGATATCACTTTCTTAAGCTCCCCAGCAGTGTTTTTACAATGAACTTCAGTTATGCATAGGGGAACCTAACTTAAAAAAAAATTGTTAGTACAAGGCTGCTGGTCTCCACATAAAGGATCTCATTTCATCTTTTGTAACAAATGAGAGCAATTGCAAGGCAGTGGAAAGCATTTCAAGGCATGTGGTCCTTCTCAGATCAGTACAGATAATGCTATAGTAATGTGGAACATTAGCAAACCGGATGGGTGAATATCTTGTGCAGTTCAGAGGGAAGCAGTGCTACTCTTAGCAGTAGGCAGTTTATCACAGGTGGATCTTAATGACCGTCTGTCTTCCAGGTGAACAAACATAATGGCTATATTTGAAAAAGCAAAAAAACAACTGATATCCCTGACATGACTGTCAGCAGAATAACTCGCTTAGTTATAAGTTGGGGACATGTGGGACATATTTAAAGTGGCTCTATTAACTATTTAACTAAATGCACAGATCGAAAGTACCTAACTTCTTCACCAAAGCACATAGAAGCTGGACACCTCATTTTCTTGGAAAAGAGAAACTGAGTGACAGTATCTACTTTCATTAATTCAGGAAATCCTTCTAAAATAAATTCTAGACAAAGCAAAACTGATTTTAATAGCACCAACTTCAACTTTCAACTTTGAGAAAAATAAGACGGACTCGTAATAGAGAAATATTTTCTTTTGTGGTTTTGATTGTGCTAGAACATGCGTTCAGAAGTGGACAAAAAAATCAGGATGGTTAAAGAGGCAAGGCATAGAGCTATTCCACTGCCCAGTGCCAGGATTGTTGGACTTCTTTGAAGATAATTTAGGACACCTTTCAGTCAGGTTGCACGTGTATTGTCTGCAGCATCAGCCTGTATTCCTGTATTTTCTCAGTTGGAAGATATTCCATCATTTAGCAGTTTACATAAAAGAACTGTGAATTTAAACTTCTAAGATGCCAAGTGACAACCTCCTGGGATGTGAACTTTGTACAGAGGAGTTAACCCTGCCACCATCTAAATTATCAGAGTCATTCTTTTAGAACATCTAATCAAACTTTCTTTCCTTCATGAAGGAAAAAAAGGAAGGAGTGCTTGTTACTGAGTAAGAATGATCAGTAATGATTGGCCCATTCTTCCATTTGTTCCGTTGGGTACAATGACACACTTCAAGTCCTCATTTTTACTCGCATCACACAAGCTGCAGCTATTTTTGTAATGTGCTTTACAAATCTTTCTGCTTAAGATATATTGCAAAAAGCAGCTTGGACTGCTGTTCACACAGTTTTTCAACACTACAAGCTAGAAGCTTGGTCTACCATGCTTACTGTAGCTATTCACCAGGTAGTAGTTACCTGTGTGCTGCTTTGTCTGCTAATGTTTTATTTACTGTTATATTAACTGTTTTCAAAGTAAGTTAGTAAAGTTTTGTGAAGTGCTTACCATAACAGTAGATCTTTGAGGAAGAGTTCACAGTAGTGTTAAAGGGTATCCCTCTTCTGTCCTCATTTTGTTTACCATTTTAGAAAACTTTGAATACTAACTTATTACAGCCAAGTGACGTCTCTAGGTACTTGTGCATTTGATGCTGATAGGCATCAAATATTGCTTGTTCATATTTGCATTGTTAATTCCAAAACCATGCTACATACAAAGTTTAAAAAGATTTCATCTTAAAGCTTATGCAGCGACAATGAGATTCTAAAATGGCTGCCTGCTAGGAAACACTGACCTCTGTGTGCTCTTAATACCAAGCCCCAATATGGGACATATGTTTTTCTTTTCTTTTTTTTTTTCTCTCTCTAGTCAAAAGGAGAATGCCCGGTCTGTTTTTTGGCCAATTGGGTTGTAAATATAGCCTCGCTTCGTAACCTTTGCGAGTGCGAGACAGAGTGAAAAGAAAGGAAGGAAAAAACAATCCTTTCTTGCCCTAAACTCCGGGGCAAGCTTAAGATACCTATACATTTCTGACAGAGGCAGTCAGTTTTAAAACCGCATTATTCATAGCGTAATTATTGGCTCTCTTTCCTTTTTGGCGTACGCTATTCCCGAAATTAATGTGTGCGATTTATTTTCACATCTTTACCTGTTGTCCTCCAATATAGAACATATCAAATAGCTGCTAGGTTTTTTGTGATTGTTAGATTGGAGGATTGCAGAAATCTAACCTCAAACCTCCAAGCAGCTGTTAAGCAATCTGGAAAGCGTAGCTGAATGCCTCCCAAAGGATTGTTTCTTTTGATATTGCCTTGATCCTGTTTATGTGAATTTGAAGAAATGCTGCATAGTGTCAACAACAGTTTTCAGCTGCTCATAAATACTTTTCTGATCGCAAGCCCAGTTGAACAGATTAGATTATGCTGTTACTATCACAATTTTTTTTTTTTTGTAAAGCTGTCCTTAAGTCCTGTGGGCAAAATCCAAGCTTTCTAAGCATCTTTCTGAAGCCAACTTTCTGAAATTGCACAGTCTTCAAGAAGAGGAAACCATCCCTCTTGTAATTAACTACAAAAAAAAAAAAAATCTAGAATGTACTGCTGAACTCAAAAGTATCATTTTGGTCAGATTCTCTAGATGAACTGAGATATATCAGTTCATTTTTCAGCTATCTTTAATACATGTAGCAAGCATTCTGATTACATTCTGAAAAAAAAATATTTGTTTTACAGACATTTATATGTAAGAATCTAACTGTAAGATTGTGGTTTGTCTGCTGGTCATAAGCTATTTATAAGTGTGCTGGAGAAACTGAGTCAAAATCAGAATTAACTAAGCCTGACCTGGACCGAAAACATCCAGATGCATAATGCTGATTTAAAAAAAAAAACTTTGTATATTGATAAGAACTTGCATCGGGGTGTTCCAGTTAGATCGAGCATCATTTGCAGATATGCGGAGCAGGTCGCCACAGCTGGCACAAGTTGACAGAACTCCTTGGACAAAAAAGAATGGCTATGCTTGTTTTCTGAGGGGGAACTCTCACTTCTTACAATTTCTAAGCATGATGTCTTGTTTTTAAGTGGATGTAGCTGTATGTATCCTAATGATTACTCAAAGGCTGACCTAATGTTGTTTAAGAAATGATATCAATATGAAAATATAAGTGAGTGATAAAAAATTGGCTGTAAACATAATTAAAACCCACAAATGTCATAGGAAAAGCACTACAAGCTATATATGGAAGTGTGGAACAGCACTATATAAAATTTGTGCAAAGCTTTCAGATTGCTTTTTAGAGAAAGGGAGGGTGAAGCTGAGGGTACTTGTGGGTAAATGATATCTGAATCTATCAAGCAGTAATCTGCACATTCTAATTGAGGTATGTAGTGACATATATTCATCGCAAAACCAATAAGGCTTTGGGAAGTCTTTGGTTAGATCCGGGTCAGAAAGGCCAAATGATCTGGTATCCAGATAGCATCCTCATTGCTTGTATACCTGCCTATATTCTTGGATACATCAAAGGGTGCATCCCCATCACAAGGGACAGTTTCAACCAGACAAGAGATATGATAGAAATTGGTATGCACCAAATATTAGCCGCTTCATAATGGCGAATCTGTAACACTACATGTTGTATGTATAAAGCATGGGCTAGGGCGGCGGGGGAGGGGGAAAGAAAAAAAAAGGGGAAAAGGGGGGGGAACAGGTGAAACAGCACTCTGGAGCTTGATTGCTGTGAGGCTGATATTGGTGCAAGGAATCTTGGCAAAGTGAATTTATGTGAGGGCGACAACTGTTTGTTGAGGCCTACCTTGTCTTGTGACGCACAAACTATTGGTAGAGGACTGGTTGCCAGGAAACGTCATAACACTCGCAGATATTAAATGTACTAAATATTATTGTTTGGAAAAGACAAGTGGGATACATAATCATTGTTTAATTCCTAGTGCGAGGCTGCATTAGGGGCCAAGTCCATACAATCACAACAAAAAGCACTGTTCTAAAGGTCCATTTATATAAGGAAAGGGACCCCAATATATCTTGACACCGGTAGAGTTACCCTTACCCCTAGTCTATTCTCTATTAAAATACATTAATTAAACCTTACTAAAGCCATTTATGAGGCTTGGCTGTAATTTCAGTTCAGTTAGTCCAGGGGGGGAATGTTGTGCTGTCTTAAGGGGTTATTAACATGCTAGTTTACTTGATATGACAAGTCGCAATGTTTTAATCCTTTTTAAAAAAAAAAAAAAAACAGTTATATGTGCTGATGTATACTATAAGCTAAATAGCCAAATTAACTACTGTTATTTTAGAGCAAGAAGCTCTAGTGTGTGTAGTAAGTTGGATTTTGGAATGTTGGAAATTTTTTGTAAATTAGTTAATTTTGTAAATAGCTTCTTCTTTTCTCTTAGATAAAAGTAGAATGTGGTTAAGCACGGGGAGTGGTCTGAGAGAGGAGGCTGTCACTTTATCTTACTATTCTTTTAAACTTACCTCAACTAAAAAAAATAATTTTGTCTACTTTCAATCCAGTTACTCATCCCTGTCCAAGCTAACAACTCTTCAGTTCGTAATTTTTTTTAACTCTAACAATAATGACCTGACTCTACCTTCTCACTACTTGCTTGTCTAATGATACTGATAGATTCATGGAATATAAAAGAGTTACAAAATAAAAGAAAGAAGAATCTAGTTCTACATTTAATTCAAAAATCTACTTTTGAAATTACTCTTATCTAAAAAACGCACATGACAAAGATCCAATGGGTTAACAACATTAGAAAGACATGGATAAAACAAATAATAGCTGCTGGAAATAGCACAACCTCCAAAGGGGTAGCAATAATTGTCAAAAAATCTTTAAAAGGATCAATAATAACCACTGGTTGGGACCCTAATGGAAGATGGTGTTACCTAATATGTTCTATCCCATCCCACAATTAAGAAATACTTATACTAAATGTCTATGGTCCCTGCTTACACCATTCCTCGTTCTATATGAAATTTATTCACTCATTGAAAAATTCCACAACCATCTATTGATCCTGGGCGGTGACTGGAACATGACCATCAGACCGGAACTGGACAGAACCTGTAAAACCAACAAACAGCCCATAGGTACTACTAACACTATAAGAGATATAATGGACAATTTTAACTTGTTTGATCCTTTTGAACTATTTAGAAAAGACCCCTCTATTAGTAACTACACATTCTTCTCAGCTTACCATAAATCCTGGTCCAGGTTAAACTTTTTTTTAATTTCAACATTTTTTTCTTCCTATGAAATAGTATACAGCAGTGACCCCAGAACTATTTCCAACCATGCCAAAATGAACCTTCGCTTAAATATCTACAAACCTAACCATGAGAATCGCATCCCTACAAACTGGTCCTTTAATCCAAACCTCTTGAACAACATGACTCTCTATCGAGAAATTCAAGAATTCCTGTCACAGACAATTTCCTCCTTCGAAATGTCCGATATACCCCTAGACGTACAATGGACAGCAGCCAAAGCTACCTTAAGAGGTACTCTTATCCAAAAAGCCACTCTAATTAAAAAACAATCTAAATCGCGTACCATTGCGCAAGAAACAGAATTAAGAAAACTAGAATTAGAGCTGCAAACCAAGTTTTCTCTAGACATTGATTGATGACCACCATTTGAAAACAACTACACGAATTTACACCTTACTCAATACTCTCTTATGGAGTCTAGACTCACTCATAAGTATGCTGAATGGGCGCAAACACCTTCTAAGATTCTGGCAAGGATAATAAATGTCAAACCCCCACCTACCACAATAAAACAAATTAACCACAAGGGTCAGTCCTTCTATACAAATAAAGAAATCATACATGTATTTCAAGAAGTATACGAGGAATTTTATGGGCCCCAAACACTTGAGTCAGAAGGTCTACAGGATATCTTCCTAAACAAATTACAATTTCCAACAATAAGTGACACTCACATGAAATTACTAAAGGCGCCTGTAATCATGAATGAAATCTCATTGGCCATAAACAAACTGAAACCAGGTAAAGCCCCAGGCCCAGATGGCTATGTGTCAGAATTTTATAAATCCTTTAAGCAAGTGCTTGCCCCCATACTACTTAAAGTTTATAACCACATAATCCGGTTTGGTATATCTGATTTATATATTAATAACTCCCAAGACCATTTTTATACAAAATTCAAGTGACAATAACCTCAACACAAATGATTATCGCCCAATTGCTTTAATTAACCTTGACATAAAGATTATATCATCTATCTTAACAACTAGACTAAAAAGCATATTGCCGCACATTATATCCCATGGCCAATTAGGTTTCATGAACAATAGGCATGTTTGGGATAACACACTATCTATTGAAGCCGTAACCTATATGACAAAGTATGACAAATCTCCCAAATATGCACTTTCTGTCGATGCCCAAAAAGCTTTTGACAGGGTAAATTTAAACTTTCTCTTTAAAATCATGAAACACTTTTCCATCCCTGATGAATTCATCAAAATGGTTACAACCCTTTACACTAAGGCCTCTACTACTCTAAACATAAACAAAAAAACTCCAATCCAATTCAAATTATAAATGGCACAAGACAGGGGTGTCCTCTATCACCTTACCTATTTAATATTTATCTTGAAGTACTATTGCTAAAACTAAGTCAGAAAACATTCCACCGTTCAGTCTACCTATACAAAATACCAGTGAAATACACTGCCTTCGCAGACGATATAAATATCTATTTAGAACTCCCCTCAACGGAACTGGAGAAAATTCTAAGTTCTATAGACATATTTTCAGAAATCTCAAATTACGCCATCAATCTTAACAAATCAATATTTCCGCTAAACCCTCTCAGTCACAATTAATTTTTTATACCAGAAACAAAGATCAAAGTTAAATATTCTATAAAATATTTGGGTTTAATATTTGCCCACCCCCAACAAGAGCTAATAAATAGCAACGTGTACAAAACATGGTCTAAAGTCATGGAAGATCTTACATGATGGAAGAATCTAAACCTTTCCCTGCTCTCAAAAGCAGCTATTATAAAAATGAATATTCTCCCCAAAATTCCTTTCCACCTCTTTGCCCTTAATCAAAATATTCCAAACACTTTTTTTCGAAAATAAATACTACACTGGGGAAATTTATTTGGTATCCTAAAAATGTCAGAATTAGCTACACCAAATTAACACTTCCCAAAGAAAAAGGAGGCCTGGCCCTTCCAGACTTTCTAACATACTACCATATAATAAACGCCAGTCGTATTGTACACATAGCTAACCTCCAACATCCAAACAATGACTGGAACCCCTTATGGGTAAAAATCTACAATGCACACATTAAGGCGTCCAACATCAATCCTAGAGCAATTATCTTTCTTAACCCTAAAACGCTCAAAGGATACAGAATCCACCCTATATTAATAAAAAATATCAGTGGGTTTCAAAACCTGATAACATCCCTTGGTCTGCAGCACTCTCTAACGATGGCCCAACCAGTTTACCTAAATCCCAATTTTAAACTGAGTAACAACATGTTAAATCTCGATGGTTACCCTCTTATCAGGAACTGTACAGTGTGGGATGCAATCCACATTTTTTGGTCATGTAAAAATGTGTACAAACTATGGTGCTCCCTAAGAGCACATCTTGAGAAAATGGGATACATGAAGTCAAACCCTATCCTGGGAAATGGCATTACTAAATATATTTCCTAGTCCATTCAACTCTGAAACTAAACATATTATTGTGACACTTTGTGCGCTACTCAAAACTTACATTACATTAAACTGGCTAGATAGATCCAAAATGTTTTGGAAGGACTTCCAGTCGATGGCTGTTAAGTATGTGTTGGCAAGTAAACTAAAGACAACAAGCAAAAAGAAAATAAGTTACTTCCAAAAATACTGGAATAACCTTATAGAAGCTCTTAATTAATATCGCTCCTAGGTATGTTTCCATCCTCCTCTTTTTCTCTTTTGGGCTTCTCTCTACTTTCCTCTCATCTAATACCCCTACTCCCGTCTGTGTGCTAACCCTGCGCCAAACACTTCCCATCTTTAATGTCCACCTCCACTCTAACCCATGAAAGACCAAAATAGAAACCTTGCTACCACATTTTTTCCTACCCTTGTGTAAATACTAACAACTAGTTTTCTTATACTAACATCTAATCATTCAGTGACAGTCAAGTGTACATAACGTATATAGTTAAAGCTAATATGTTTTAGGTGTACAGATACACATTCTCATACCTGAATAATAAACGCATGTTATTGAATTTACTACCTCCAACTATCCTATGTCAATTTCCTAATCACTTGTATAATGAAGGTGAATACATTTTCTTGTAATATTGGAATGATTGTACTAGTATGTTAAGCAGGTTTTACTAAGTATATCCAATTACTTGTTTTTGAGCATATATGTCTTGTGTGACTTGTAATAAAGTCTGTATCTGTATATTAAAAAAATGCTAATAAAAATCAGATTGCAAAAAAAAAAAAGCTTATGCAGCGACAAACACAGCTGTATTGATATTTGACCTCTGTCTAGTGTAGGTAGAGATGGTAATTGTTGTTCATATACTTATTTATATTGTCATACACCATGTTTTTCTAAATATCAGACAGGTGACAGAGAGAGAACTGCTTAGCCTCATATGAAAGCGGACAGCTGGATAAACAAAAGGATGTTGGCAGTATGTGCTTAAATTGAGTGGTTGCTGAGATGTTGTAAGCTGTTTACAAAATATAAACTTAATAGTCACTGTCTTTATAAGTCACAGTAACTTAATAGTTTCTGTATTTACTCTGACTTATAAAATCCTGTTTAAGCTCTACAACCTAAATAATACCACCAGTGTAAAAATAGTTTGTGCTGAAGAGTTTGCTATTTTCGCTTCTTTAGTAACTCCTGTGGTTCCAGAGATGGGAACATTTCTTTGGAATGTGAGGACATAATTTCATTCTATCCAAAAATGTAGGCTCCACTCATTGAAAGTTCCAGGCCTCCATAGGAGGGAATGAGTTAATATACTACTAAATCTCACAATGTATGTATGTGAGCATGTGTACACACATGTATTTATGGAAGAAGAAATGTGTTGAGTATATATTTCTGTATCTCCTGAGTTCTGAGAGGCAGGAGTCCCAAAGCTAGGTTGTTTATAATCTTGAATGTGCTGTAATACCTGATGTTTATCATATGCCTCACTTCAGAAGAAGCAATGTTCTTCCTCTAACCTGGGTTGATACCATTCCTGTGGTATTAGGATGTCAGTTATATAAGAGGGATGTCTGCCTTCACCAGCTTCACTTCATTCTTTCCACAGTTCATGTAGGATTGATGCCCAGTTCCATAGCATCATCAGTCTGATGGTTAGCCTGTTTTACAGATTTCACAGGTAACAAAGGTTTGCAATCAACACCATACTATTACTCTTCTTTGGCATCCCCAAGCTCTCAAAGTGAGCCTCTTTGTAACTGCTCAGAGCAAGGCAGAATCCCTTATCACTACTACACCAAAATGATTACACCAAGTCCCTCTGGATACGGTGAGCAGAAGGGAGAGCCTTCATATCTTCACATCTTTCAGGACATGTAGGACAGGGCACGATGCCTGAGAGACTTGGATTCTGCTTTTGGGTATACTCTGTTTTTACCCAATCAGGGTGTGAAAATGAAAAGCTAGGAAAGGAAAAACTGGTACAAACTCGAGCCATTACAGTATTGTGTGGTGGACTAGAGAGCGAACACCAACTTTGCTATTTATATTTCATCTGTAAATGGCAAACAGTAAATTTAATATTGTATTATATGATAATCCAGCAACTTCCTCCACTTTAAGTTCGTCATATGGATCAGGGAGAATCTTAGGTGGGATTTGACTCTCAATATATATCTTGCTCTGAACCTTTTGCTGACATATATGCAGTCAGGCTCCTCCTGTTTGTTGGCACAGTGTGGGCCATCTATCATTTGCTCTGTTGGTGTGTATTCTCACATTCCACCCAGCCATGATACACACAGTCATGACTGAGACAGATAACTGCTCACCTGGTAGTACGGAGTACTGAACAAGGTAAACCACATTATACCGTAGTAATCATTTACCTGTCAAACAACCTCTCTGTAAGCTGTATTTCAAAGCCACACTATGGCATCAAACTTTAGTTCAGCTGATGCTACTACTTTGATTACTACTTTGACCCCCTTCTCAGAGGATCCCATCCACTGATGATGATGTACGTTTGCCATCTACAGAATTTGTATGTTTTAATATTTTAACTCAGGTGGGTCAGATGAAAGGTGATATTTAATGGTTAATGCCAGGTGCCTCTCTGAAAAACACAATACTGCCCCTAGTCAGAAGGAAAGATGGACCCTGAAGACCTGTTATAGGCCTGTCAAAGCTAAACAGATTCCCAAAACACCAAAATTAAAACTGTTAATCTTGTAAGTCCTCCTCCTATTACCCTTTCCTAGGTATATATGGTCACTGTAGTTCTGAAGGATGTCTACCTATATATCCTCGTAGATGGAGGACACAGAAGGTCAGATGTTTTCTGAGATTCATAGCAGGGAGGTTTCAAATAACAGCTCACTTATTTGCCCTTTATTTAATCTGCCCCATTCAGGGTGTCTACATTATGTCTTACTCTAGTGTTTGTCTTTAAAAAACAACCAAGAGCATTCACATCTCTCCCATTCTAGATAACTGACTTATCCATGCAGCAGCAGTGGGGGATGCCCATTTACCTTTCGGTTCACTCTGTCTTGCTTTCAGAACCGAGGTCTCACTCTGACTCTTAAATCTCCCGATACCCTGTAGGCCAGTACTTCTGGAGCACTGCTGAAAATGGAGTAATGAGGACCATGCTTCCCTCATCAGAGTATTGTTTCTAGCAAATTGCTTTCAGTCAGTAACTCAGCTGAGCTAGATTTCTGCAACTGAAAGTCTGAAGAATGCTTATCTACATAGCGTACATAGCGTCTTCCATTATGATGGCACCCCAGAATGGATACCTGTGAAGACGCTGCAGTGGTACCTGAGAAAAACTGATAGAACCAGCAAACCCAATATCTGCAGTGCCGTATTTTCGTGCATTTTTTATCAATGAGTTCCGCATGCACCACTGATTTGTACTCTAACCTAAATGTCTTGAGTTAAGTCATCTCTCCCCCTCCACTATAAACACAATGCCCAATTTAGAAATAAGCCCTAATAGTGGAAAATGTGTATTAACCAGCTTTACAATAAAAATTTTAATCTGCTGGCCCTAAGAAATAAAACCCACCAGAATTGCTATAAGTGACTTCAAAAAGGTAAGCAAAAAAGTCTGGCATAAGATCAACACTTGCAAAGCCAAGTGCAAATTAAATATTTCCACTTTGTTCAAGGGTAAAGGCAAAGCCTTTTTTAATAATGTTTGTAATCTTGGGAACAATATGAATCTGACTGCATTCAGATCTGATGGCTCCACTTGCTGTAATCCAGAAGACATTGCCAACATAATAGCATAGATGCATTTAGTTCAAACTTCTCTCACATTTTTCCCTATCTGCTCTTCTGTTCACTCCATACAACTGCTTGTAATTACACCAGAACAAGACTTAAAGGCCTTCTACCAAACCAATAACATTAGTTCTGTGGGTCTCCAGACAACATTCTAAGCTTTTTTTTTTCTTGTTAACATAAAATACTGGGTTACCAATTTTTTGTTGAACCTATTCAGTCTGTCTAGCCACTGGATAATTGCTTAAAGCGTAGAGTAGTTATTTATTAGTCCTCCAATAAGGTAGTCCTACCACCAACCATGTATGTGTCTGTGAGTGTATGTGTGAGAGCGATCCCTGGCAGCAGTGGCATCAGTTAAGAGGTCTGTATACCTCTTGACCATACCTCTCAACCTCTAGGCACAAGAAATCTGGGCAGAGCCACAAATAACGAAGGACAACTAACCAAAAATAAGGACTGATTTTTAAATATTGCTCTTATAAACTTAGAAAGTTGCTAGAACAACAGGATTTCCATTAGCATGTATTGTATGAAGGATATGAAGTCTGAAACTCAAATGTCTGTTATTTAATAACTTCAGTCCCCAGTAATATGCCAGAACACTACACATTTTATGAAGTTGGGGCCAAACATACAAGCCAGAAATCTGGCATTCTGCAAAAACTGGGACAGTTGAAAGGTATGCTTTGTTGACTCTTAGTTCAAAATGTCTGGATAAACCTAAAATAAATGGGGGACAAAGGCACAAAATAGGAACATATTGTACTTGATTATTAGTATTTGTGCTAGCATACATTTTCTAAAACAGAGGTGTGTGTATGGGAGACTGAGTGAGAGCGACAGTAAAGATTGTGTGCATACCTCTGGACCTTTCAGCTGAAGAAATCTGGATAAAGCCTAAAATAAAGAGGGAACAAAGGCTCAAAAATAGGAACAGATTTTAATTACTAGAAGGAAAAGGTGTTCCACAATGGATAAAGAGACCTCGAGTCAAGCCAAAAGTGCTATAATCTGTAAAATAACAACAGGAACCAAACCCAGAAGAAGGGCTCTAAAATGATTCTTTAATTGGTTAGCGCTTTCTCTCCAATAAAAGGCGCTTCATCAGACCACACAAATGAATGGAAAGCATTATACAAACTAGGTTGAAAAACTGTTTCAATCTAAAGCCCATGACTAAAAAATAACCAATCAAAAATGGAAAACACATCTTAGGGGAGATCACCTAAGAACTTCCATGCATAAAAATCATGAGGGCGTACCCTTCATTTAGCCAAACTACGTGCTTTTAGAAATGGGCTTAAAGGGACCTTTCCATTCAGTCGAGGGACCGTATCTGCCTGTAATCTAACAATCCAGTGAATCTCCCTATGTTCTGTTTTATTCCTGGTATCACCAATGCATAAACTCTCATCAACGCATTCCAAAATCATAAATCTAAAAATGTGATTACTATTGTTATCTGAAATGTGTTTTGCTTAGTGCATTCGTAATGTCATATCAGCTACATGTTCCCTGATACACTCCCTAATGTCCTGTTTGTCTTGCCAATATAAAAAGACAAGCACATTGAACACTGTGTGAAATAGACTAGGTTCTTGGTACAACAGTCAGCTCTGATCTTACAATAAAGATCTGTATTAGTGATAGGGTGTTTAAAGTAGTCTGTACTATTAATATATTTGCAAAAATTACATTTTCGACAGGGAAAAGGTACCTACCTGGCTTATATCATTACTAATACTACCACCTCTATAACAAAGTAATCTCCTCAAAGATTTCTTGTTCTTAAATTGGAAATATGGATGTTCACTTACTATGCTGTCAATTTTTTGTCTGATATGAAAATTTGCCAGTTCTTCCGAACTATCTAACAGACCATATCTATGTTACTAGAATATTGCAGGACCAGGTTAATGTTACATCTCTCTCTCTCTCTTGAAATCTTTACTAACTACTCATTCATAGTCCCCGAAAAATATGGCTGTGCTCTACCATCCCTCATGTGTCTAGTATCTATACCTATCTGTTCCACTTCAACCTTCTTATACCTTCTGTCAATAAACTCTTTCTGAAGCATCGGTAGATCAGTTATCAAACAGCCTATCTGGGTACTCACATTCCCTGTGCCTTAAGTATACTTTTCATTCTTGTTTGTGTGGTCTGATGAAGTGCCTTTTATTGGCGAGAAATTGCTAACCAATTAATTCTTCTGTGTTTGGTTCCTGTTGTCTTTTTACACATTACGGTAGATTTTAATTACTGCTCTTTTAAAATTACAAACTTATTTAATTAAAAGGATTTGTGTTAGTGTGAGTTTTCTGAACAAAGTAAGTCTGAAAGTCAAATGTATGCTATTATTTAGTAACTTCCATCTCTAATATCTGGCAACAAACCAAGCGTTTATAGGCTTAAGGGACCAAAACATAAAGTAAATGTCTGGATATTTTTAATTGTTATATTTTAGATGTAAAATGCTTTCTCCAACGCCATTAACATGTACTACAGCAAGTTTAAAACATTAGGTAGAAGAACTATTTTACATAAAACAATGTACAAAAAAAAATACTTAAAGTAAATAGTCAAGCAAAATACAACAGTTTTACAGAGAGATTCTCCAAGCGCAATAATGCCCTTCAGGGAGTGTGTTAATGTGTAGTTAACGGCCCTTCCAGGGGTGTAGAGACCCGATGCCACCTGGGCAGGTGTTAAGTACACATTAACACACACCCTGTCCGTCATTATTGTTTACTTATCAGTCACATAAGAGAATGTAATTTCTCCTTTCGCATCTATGCAGGCATATTGCCAAATCAGAAAAACTGTAATGCTTCCTCCCCGAGAAAATCTCAGGTGAGAACTCCCTAAACTATACAGAACATCTGAAAGCCCTATCATTCAAATTGCCTCTCATAAACCCCTATATGGTAACCTCTGCTTCGCTTGCAAAGCTGCAGATGATACTCGCCTGCTAGATCATTTGCATATTCATAAAACAAGTAGGAGCACCAATACTTATTCCAGGGATCTAAATCTACAACACTATAGTAATAGAACCTGTTGGTGGGATAGATGCCTTCCTGAAAGGCCCCTGTTAACTATGGAATAAGAGGTCTCTTCATATAAAACAAAGTAGCTCCTGTGTTGCCCCACCACCTGCAACAGTAATCAAGGAGCCTTGATCTTCACCATAGCACCAGTGGAGGACATACATTGGGAGGATGACAAGTGCCCACACAGTACTTCTAGATGCAGCTCTCTGCATCAAGTGCAATTTCCCTTAAGAGAGACCACAGTCAGGCTAGGGCTGGTTTCTCCAGATCCCCAATAAGACTCCCCACTGGCACAACTATAGAGTTGAGATCTCAGCTGAGTGGCCAAGCCAAGACATCCAGCACCCTCTCTGTACAACCAGTACTTTGTGCCCCCGCCCAAGTAGCTGACACACACACACTTTGAGGTTTTATTATTTATTATACATACACACACACACACACACCCCTGAGAAAGGCTGGCACAGGTTTGCTAGCTATGCCCTAGACTATAAGGTAGTTATCAGTGCCAATAGCCAACTCTTTATCAGCTACTTTAAGGCCCTTAAGAAAGGGTGTCCAATCTTACTGTGCAATGTTACTTTTAATACAAATGGCAGTTTGACCAAGAGCAAGGCTATTAGGAGTGGCCCACAGTGTTACCAAATAAATATCCAAGTACACTCAGAACTTAAATATGTCTCTCAAATAGCAACAATGAAAGGTTTAAATATATTTAATAATAAATAATAATAGAACAAGAAA
The DNA here is from genome assembly GCF_019279795.1 of Protopterus annectens. Classification (NCBI taxonomy): domain Eukaryota; kingdom Metazoa; phylum Chordata; order Ceratodontiformes; family Protopteridae; genus Protopterus; species Protopterus annectens. The sequence continues at coordinate 1,316,457,285 of NC_056743.1, read as the reverse complement.
ATAGTATACCATTACAGTAACGTCAGTGTGTTCAGAATCACAGGAAATATTTAAAACAACATTGCAGGACAGTCTCAAATAAATAAAGAAAACATCTAAACTATACTTCACTATATTCCTGACTGAATCTAACAGAATTACTATACCCTACTTAACTTACTTACAGAGCAACAAGACAGATATGGTGAAAGGGTGGTCTTGTCAGGTCAAAGACAAAGTACAGAATACTCGGTCTCTCTGAGTTCTTAAATTAATATGTGAAATATTACTGCTGGGATAGCTTGCAGGATGACATCACTTCTTGCCATCTGAGTCTATCCCAGGTAAAACCCCCATTGATGCAGCTGGTAGCATTTAGCATCTACCTGTGAAAACACATAGACAAGGCTTTCCTTAGAGCTAAGGCAGATCCTGGAAGTTATAAAACAATAAAAACACTTCTAAGACAATACAGTGAACCTCTAGTTCTAGACATCGTGTCTGTTACTGCACTGAAACTGAAAGATCACATCCTTTTATTATGTGGCAATAAAGTAATTTAAGATGTAATGGGATCCTATCTCGCCTACATTCATAACTGATGGGCTCGGAGCTGATCCATCGGCTCTGACTCGGCCAACTAGTACACTAGAACAAAGTCTCTTATTGGCTGGGCTACCCTCTATCCCAGGATGCACCACACCTGCTTCCCCAGATCACGTTTGCCGCTTTACAAGCTGGACGTGGTCTCGACTTGGCTGGAGCTAAGTGGTCTCTTTTTTACCTTTTACTGGTCTTTGACCTTGGGGTTTCTTCTCTGCATTTAATACAACAGCTGTTTTAATGGCTATTTTGTGTATTTTGTGTATATTGTGTATTTCTGTGAAATTTTGTGTGAGAGTGATTGACTTGATACTTCTATATCGCTGTCGGGCAAGGCCCGTTTAAGTTAGAGGGCCTTTGCCCTACTTATTGAAGTTTGTGTAATTTTTTTTCTCCGGGCAAAGCCCGTTTAAGTTAGAGGGCCTTTGCCCATTTTTGTTGTTGTTGTGTGCTTACTGTGTTTCTCTTGTGAGGTAAATCTCTCTCTGGAGAGCTCGTGCCATTGTTTTCTCGCGCTCTGCAGTTTGGCGCTAAGTTTTTGGTATTAGACACTGCAATTACAAAATGTCCATTACGGACAGTCACTCCATATGTGTGTATTGCTTAGGACCTAAACATTTACAGGAGACATGTAGCGTGTGTCATGCTTTTTCCTCTAGGGTTCTTCAAGAGCGAAAAAATAAACTGATCTTGAAGGGTCTTATTAAGCCCTCTTTTGAGGAAGCCTTGGAGTCTTCTCCTACTGTCTCTAAAAAGAAAAGGTCGTCAGCTCCGACAAGTCCGTCGGAACCGACCGCCAAGAAGCATAAGTCGACCTCTTCTTCCTCGGCTCCACTGATTTCGGGGCCGAGGGTCGAAGGGTCTGCCTCGATGCCTCTTTCCTCGGCTCCATTAGTTTCGGAGCCGCAGGTTGGAGTATCGAGAGGCGAATCACCTCCATCGGTTCCGATGGTTTCGGAGCCGGTGGAGGTGTGCAGCTCAGACTCTTCCCCCTTGGCTCCGAAGAAAGCTCCTTCGGCGCTGATTGTTATTCATGCTGTGACGGATCCGGCTCCGATAGTGTTGGAGCCTTTTCGGAGCCGGTCCCCTACATTGTCGGAGCCGAGAGGAAAGTCGTCTCGCCCTTTATCTACCTCCTCTAAATCCTCAAAACTGTCAGATTCGGATTTGGATAGGGTTATTCAGAGGCTTTTCCAGTCTCCAGTTTTTGCTCAAATGGTCTCGGCTCAGGCCCAGTTGGCTTCGGAGCCGATCCCCCCTCCGAAGCACTCGATTCCTCCTCCAACCTCCTCGGAGCCGTTGGAGTCTGTGATGGTGGAGCAAGGCGGAGCCGTACGGTCGGAACCGAGACCCCTTCGAGGTCTATCGGCACCGACTATGGTTCCTACCCTGTCCTCGGGTTCAGGGTTTGGTACTGGGACTTCCTCAGCCGGGCCCGAATCGGCTGCCGGAATCCCTAGTGCCGTCGTGGCCTCTAGGCCAGTGATCTCCATGGAGTCTGGAGGTCCGGCCTTTGAGGCCATGAGGAGCGCGCTGGCCATGTCCTTGCCAGCTCAGCAGGCTTCCACCTCACCGTCCCTAGACCTGGAGACTGGTGCTTCTGCCGTTTTGCAGTCCCCTGGCAGCGGGGCCCCAGGGCCTGAGGATACCCCCATCGGAGGTTCCCTTCTTCCGGGGGGTCCGTCTGAAACTGCTTCGGACGAGCCCCCACGGAAGAAATTGTGCAAGAGGAAGCATGGAGACTCCCAAGATGAGTCTGTCACATCGGACACTGACCTCGATGATGCGGAAGGGTCCCCTAAATCATCTTCAAATGATGTCTCTTTCTCAGATATCCTTGAGATTCTGAGACAGAGAGGAGATGGCAGGCCAAAACCCCTTCCGCTGAGGAGTCAGTCTTCCTCAAGGCCTTCGGGGCCCAGCCCTCCGCCTCCTGGGTGTCTCCGCCCTTCGATGAACTCCTTGATTTGGTTTCTCGAAGGGCTTGGGAACACCCTGATTCTGTGGAACCGGTGCCTGCGAGACCTAATAAATTTCTTTCAGCCCCCCCCCCCCCAGAAGGAATTTTTGACTAAAGGAGTTCCCGTAGATGCTATGGTGGTGGCATCTGCCACACAGCAGGACGTGGCAGAGGCTTCAACGTCTGTCCACCCTCCTAATAAAGATTCCAGGAGCATGGATAGGTACGGGAAGCGTACCCTTTCTTCAGCGGCCTTTACGTTACGGTCGCTGAATTACTTATGTCATTTTACAAGGCTCCAAAGGGACCTCCTTAAAGAACTAAGTGACTCCCTCACTGGTAATCTACCTGAGGCGCTAGCCCCCACTGTTGGCGCCCAGATGACTACCTTATTTTCCATCGTAAACTCGTCCATGAGGCTCATTTCGTATGCGGCCGAAGGGGCGAGTAGAGCAGCGGGAACAGGCGTTGCCCTCAGGAGACACGCCTGGTTACGCTTGTGTTCATTTGCGGAGGCCTTCAAGTCTTCCTTCGCTGACCCCCCCTTTGATGGGTCATCTTTGTTTGGACCCAAGGTGAAGGACACACTAACTCGGTGCGAGCAGGAGGGCAAGACCTTGACTGCCGTTGGGGCCCGTTTTTCCGCTCCTTCTAGGCCTTACCCCAAGGCCCAGAGAGGAGGGAAAATGTGGTTCAGAAAAACTCAGAGGTCTTTCCCTACTCCACCCAGTGATCCCCCCTCCAGAGGTGGGGGGGGGGGGAATTCAGGAAGACACCGCCCCAGAGGCGGCAGAGGCCCCCGTAACTCTGGAGACCGCGATGCCTTTCGTGGTTCTTCCTACACTCAATGTCCCTGAGTTGTTGCCCGACTGTGCAGCTCCGGAGCCAGTCGGGGGTCGTTTTGCGGAACACCCACAAGCTTGGGAAGCTATAACCAGCGACCAGTGGGTGCTCCGGATTATAACCGGAGGCTATCTCATCCCCTTCATCAAGCCCCCCCTTCCCTTAAGGGAAATCCCGGACGTGCCACCCAGTCAGCGGGATCAGGCAGCAATAGAGATTTCAAAGCTGCTGGAAAAAGGAGTCATCCAGCCTGTCCCCACCGACCAGATCGGATCAGGAACTTACTCAAGATTATTTTTGGTGCCAAAAAAGACAGGGGACTTCAGGCCTATTTTGGACCTCAGTTCATTGAATCGTTTTGTGGAAAAGTCCAAATTCCGAATGGTCACCCTTCAATCCATTCTCCCACTGTTGGAGAAGGAGGCATGGATGTGCTCCATAGATCTCCAGGACGCTTACTATCACATTTTGATAGGTCAAGAGTCCAAGAGACATTTACGCTTCCGCCTGGGAGTCAGTCATTTCCAGTTCCGAGCACTGCCCTTTGGTCTCACCACAGCCCCCAGGGTGTTCACCAAGTGTCTGGCAGTGGTGACTGCTCACCTGAGGAGTCTAGGATTCCAAGTGTTTCCTTATATAGACGACTGGCTCCTTACTGCCACCTCCAAGCATCTACTATTTCAGGCGCTCATGGCCACGGTCACCTTGGGCCGTTTCTTGGGAATTACGTTCAATTGGCAAAAATCTGTACTACAGCCATCTCAGCGTATTACTTTTATAGGTGCAGAGTTAGATACAAAAAGGATGCGCGCCTTCTTACGGCAGCAAGAATTCAGGTTTTACAAAACCAAGTCAGATCCTGTCTCCCCCTATCAAGAGCTCCGGCCCATCTGATCCTATAACTGTTGGGCTCGATGGCATCAACTATACTCCTAGTCCCCTTAGCCAGACTCCACATGCGAATTCTGCAATGGCTTCTGTCGGTTCAATGGTCCTATCAGGAACTCCCCTTGAACCACTTAGTCATGATCACGGAGAGTTGCCGTCGGGATCTGCGTTGGTGGCTCCTCCGATCCAATCTCGACCAGGGGCGACCCTTTATTCCTCAATCCCCCATTGCCACTGTGACCACAGACGCCTCCCAGGTAGGGTGGGGAGGTCATTACCTGGACAGGTCGGTCCAAGGCACATGGCATCTCCAGGAAGCGCATTTGCATATCAATATCCTGGAGATGAGAGCGGTACTCTTGGTACTACAAGCTCTCCATCACGCTCTCCCGCAAGGTCCGATTGCTATACTATCCGACAACATGTCGGTGGTTTGGTATATAAACAAGCAAGGTGGAACCAGGTCATACCCACTGTGCAGAGAAGCCATGAGACTTTGGCACTGGGCGGTAGCTACCAACCGCTTTCTAATGGCAATGCACATACAGGGGAAATCCAATGTGATTGCGGACAGACTAAGCAGGACCATTCTGTTACCCCACGAGTGGTCCCTCAATCAAAGAGTGGCTGCAAAAATCTTCGCCAAATGGGGTCTCCCTCGCTGCGACTTGTTTGCCAGCCCCCTCAATGCGAAGTGCAGAGAGTTCTTCACTCTGATCCCCTCTCAGGGACAGATTCCCAGGGACGCTCTGACCCACATTTGGCCCCCCGGTCTTCTTTATGCCTTCCCTCCGGTTCCCCTCCTGCCGAGGGTGATACAGAAGGCGATTTACCTGGAGAGCGAGATGATTTTGATTGCCCCGCACTGGCCTCGTCAGGTTTGGTTTCCCTTCCTTCAGAGGTATGCGGTAGAAGGTCCATGGTTCTTGGACCCAGTGCCGGACCTGTTGACTCATCAGTCAGGACAGTTTCACCCGTCTCTCAGGTCCTTGAGGTTGGCGGCATGGTTACTCCGCTTCCATCCTTAATCCGAGACAATTCCCTCTCTCCGGAGGTGATCCACATATTGTCTTCTTCTCACAAACCTTCCACTATCAAACTCTATTCCAGCAAATGGAAAAGGTTCGCCTTTTGGGCTCAGCAACGAGGTATAGAGACCCCCTTACTGCCCCAGTATCGGAGGTTTTGAATTTCTTGGCCTCTCTTTTTCAATTGGGCTCTTCAGATTCCACCATTAAGGTTCAGCTAGCGGCTATCTCTAATTTTCATGCTTCTTTTGAACCTTCATTGATGTCTCACAAACTTTAAGTCTTTCCTTAAAGGAGCATGGCTCCTTAGGCCCCCAATATCTCACCCTGTTCCCCCTTGGGACCTAAATTTGGTTCTTGCTGCCTTAACTGCCCGCCCTATCGAACCAGCTGCTACCTGCGATTTGAAATTTCTGTCCTGGAAAACTGCCTTTTTAGTGGCCATAACTTCGGCCAGGCGGGTTTCAGAACTTCAAGCTCTTTGTTCTGATCCTCCTTATTTGATATTTCACAAACATAGAGTGTCCCTGAAATTAAATCCCTCCTTTTTACCAAAGGTAGCTTATTCTTTCTGTATTCAACAGACTCTAGAGCTTCCTGTATTTTTTCCCCGAGTTTTCTAATAATGCAGAATATATTCTTCATCAATTGGACGTCCATAGACAACTGCGTTTTTATTTGAATAGAACCGCTCAGATGCGGAAATCAAATCAACTGTTTGTTTCCTTTGCAATAAACAAATTGGGTCAACCAGTAGCTAAAACCTCCATAGCTAAATGGATTAAAGATTGCATCTCTTTCGCTTATTCACAGGCTAACAAAGAGCTTCCCTTTCCAGTCAAGGCTCATTCTACCAGGGCAATGGCTACTTCTGTAGCTTTTCACTCCAAATTATCAATAGATGATATTTGTGCTGCGGCTACCTGGACTTCTCCGCACACTTTCATTTCTCATTACAAACTGGATGTGGTTTCTCGAGGCAGAGCTTCCTTTGGTTCCACAGTTCTCAGGAGTGTTTTCCAATGAGCCACCCGGGATTTAGGTGCTAGGGACGCTGTCCCATCAGTTATGAATGTAGGCGAGATAGGATCCCATTACATCTTTTAGTTATGTACTTACCATAACTTCGGATGTATGGGATCCATCTCGCCTACATTCATACGTACCCGCCCTCCTTCCCCCTTCCATTGGGGATTTAGAGGAAATGTAGTTCCATTGGAGATCTTCTCTTGAAGAACTTTAGTTGGTTGTAGTAACTACTATTTTTTCTGTGTTTGCATGTAAGTATGAAAGCGAACAAACAAGATCTGGGGAAGCAGGTGTGGTGCATCCTGGGATAGAGGGTAGCCCAGCCAATAAGAGACTTCATTCTAGTGTACTAGTTGGCCGAGTCGGAGCCGATGGATCGGCTCCGAGCCCATCAGTTATGAATGTAGGCGAGATGGATCCCATACATCCGAAGTTATGGTAAGTACATAACTAAAAGTTCAGCTATTTTTCTGAGGTTAGCCTATGGTGTTTCAGTTTCCTTTGTTAAAATATATACACCTAAACAGTTACAATAGTACAGGTACATTTCTTTTCTAATCCAGTAGGGTACACTGTGGTTACATTTTTAAGCTCAGTACTTTACAACACACAGTTCTGTACCAGCATTTTGTTATACACATAATAACTAATACATTTGTAACACAAGCATATGAATCGTGTTGATATTCACAAATGACATATAATTATTTACAAAATTCTAGATAGCTGGGCTGGCAGTATCTCCTTTTGTGACAACTCACGTACACGCTTCAAATATAACCTGGATTATCTAGCTCCTTAGAAGCTTATGACTAGGGGGAGCAAGTAGTAGGAATCTTAGTGGCTGTTCCTAATGGTCTACTGTACTGATAGTCTAATGTGCACCTATCAACCTATGAAGATACAGCTCAGAGAATGCTTTTCAAACCATACTCAGATATTTACCAGACGTAGCTTATTGAACTCACTTAGGGAACTTTATAATCTGGGGAGTACAAGACTATAGTCACAGGAAGAAACATGTCAGTATCAATGAAATGATAGCAACAATACTAGCAGTGATGGCTTATAAACCAGTTTGGTAGTCAGGTTCCTTGCACATCATAAAAGGCAAAGCAGCAGTGATGCTGATCATTATCAAGCAGGGGGAGGGGGGGGTCCCTTTTACCCTGCTAAGTTTGTTGGCTGTGTAATCATGGGCTGTGACCATCAGGGCACCATTTATCCCATCTCCAGAAAAAGTCATTGGCAAACCAGCAGGAAAAAGTCAAAATCATGAATGGATGTTGAAAAAGGACATTTTCATACATTGTTTATATGTTGGGTGTGCCAGAAAAAGATCTTTTTGCATCTCCATGAAACAGGTAGTTCAGTAAATGTTGCTGTATAAACTGGGTTGGTATAGTTATCTCAAATTTTTCTCCATTACTCCATTGTCCTAAGGTTGATGCAAAAGATCAAGTAAGACTAGTCAAAAAGGCTACTCATAGCCTCTGTTTATCCCATATTTATTTTCCCTACATTTGAGCTTAGTAAGGATAAAACCTTGTTCTGGTGCCCCAGAGTGTGGACTGGCACTTCAACCTGAATATTCTAAAGCTGACAGCATGGATGATTTAACACTTGTATGCTTTAGACAGATGTTTGCAGAGGATGCCCTGCACATATTAAGGCTGTCAATGAAGTCATACCCAAGTGGTAAAGAGTCTCCCTTTGGTGCTAAGTGAAGGGTCCTGGCTGATGCATTGGTGTCCATCATCCTTGACTGCCAGTCAGATGTTTACAAGTTTTATGCCTCAGTGAAGGTACGTTTCAGCCCATCTTCCTAGGGGCCCCTCCCACTCCTTGGTGCCAGTGAGGAAATCTCTTCTGGGTGATCTTATGCAGGATTCCTTACAATGGAAAACTCCACCATTGGACCTCAAGTGTGTAATAGAAGAGCTGACCTTACCTTCTTCTGAACCAGATGCTACCACTCTACTAAACGTTTTGATGAGGAAAACAGTTTATTAGTGGCAGTAACCTCAGTCAGAAGATTTTCAGAACTGCAAAGTTTAATGTGCACAGCCCTTCCTTATATTCCATAAGGGCATTTTCACCATGTGTAGTAAGCGTAGCTTCATATCTAAAGTTGTAAATTGAACTGTCTTTGAATTAAGGTATCCATCTGCCTTTTTTTCAGCTCCCCAAAGCAAGGAGGGAAGTACTGTACCCTTGATGTTCATAGGCAGTTGCGATATTACTTGGACAGGAACCAAAGAAATAAGGCATTCTGAACATTTATTGTTTCCTTTGCTATGGAGAAGGAGGAAAAGAAAGTCTGTTTCTGAGCAGACTTTATCAGAATGGCTAGTACAGCATTTGCCTTTTGTTACACTTTGTGTGGCTTAAAGCTGACTCCACTAGGGCCTGACAAACTACCACAACTGAATTGTTTGAGAAGGACCAGTTGCAGCTATGGGGTCATCTTTCTACATCTTCTCCAGGCAGTATAACTTGGGCATCTCCTCTAGAACAAGGGTAGGGCTTGCCAGAGACATCCTACATGAACTCATGCAGATCCCTCCCCCCTTAGGGCCAACCAACCAGTCCTCTTTAAGCTTTGTAAATCTTCTCAAATTTCATTACTACAATAATAAAACTTGCAACAAATGCACTGCACTTGTATAGGAGTTATATCATTGCTGTAGATGTTAAGTGTTGCCATACCATTGCCCTCCTTTTCCTTTTCGTATACATCTATGATAGGGGTGTCCAACAGGTGGCCCCAGGATTGACCTATGGCTGGAGAGGCAGCTTTCAGGTCTTCTGACTGGGCTTACTCCTGGAAATTCTCATCTTCAGGCCAGTCAGTGCTTTAACTCCAGACCTCTACTTTCATGCAGGGAGGGGTGAGGAAAGAAAGAACTAAAGACTGTGCAGGCCGATGTCCCTTTTTATACCACTGACTTCCTGATATCCAGGTGGAGGCTATCCCCTGGCTTAGAGGAAGAATCTGCAATGCATTGGAAGTCAAAATAGTTGAAGTGCTAAGTTTTATTGCAGCAGTGAACATGCTTAAACTTCTAAAGTAATGCCAAGTTCCTACTTGGCTCTACTTTCAGCATTCAGCCAAGAATGCTATTACACTTTCATGAAGTGACATGATTTCTGTTTATTTGTGATTGTTTTGTGGTCATTTGGATAGGAAACTTACTATAGTCCAACACATGCTAGCCAATAAGATTGCCTGTTTTTCTGAGGCATTTTATAAATATTTAAGTATTTGTGTGGTGTGTGTGTCATAACAAATGTATCTATATATATATATATATATATATATATATATATATATATATATATATATATATATATATATATACACACATACATATACATATACACACATGTATACATGCTGCACGCACACACACACATACATATAAAATACAAAATTTATTGTGTGTGTGTGTGTAGGTTACATTAGTGAAAGTTCAAATCACCGAAAATCAATCCAGTGAAATGCCACTGAAATTGCATAAAGCTGAATGTTTACTTTCCCGAAGTTTAAAATATTGAAACAATGATTGCACTTATTTCGCAGCGCTTGGAGCTTCTGAATGGAGTACAGCACGGATTGGGTAATGCACCCTTTTCCTCACTGTACTGCGATCTCAGAGTTGGTATATATTATTTGCAGGGGGTGTGGGGGGTGCTGGGGGGCTTGTTCCCCTGCAAAAATGTAAGAGAAGCTGTGTTTTTGTTTTTTGTTGAAGCAGTTGCTGTAAAGATATTTTAATGTATATGCACGTGTGCATGCATGTCTTTTATGGCGAGCATCTGCAGACATTTCTTGGCACAGAACTGATGTAGTTGTGTGATGTAAGGAAGCTTCATGTTATGTTGCACTAGTGTTAGTGTCTTGTTGGAGCAAGATCAACACTGGGTCTGTGCAGGGTGAATAAAAACAGCTGTGAAAAAAAAAGGTCAAACAAATGCAGTTTCCCTGGGGCTTAATCCAGAGATCTCGATTTCTTCTAGAAAATCTTGTTAAAATGAGTACCTGACATGGATGTACTGTATCAGGCTTTACTTACTCCCTTAGATATCTGTTGGTGGTACTTCCCCTGCAGTAACTATATGCAATGCAACTGACCTGTATATTTATTGATACTATTTGCAGATGTACATTAGAAGGCAATGCTCCTAAGAAGGTGAACCCTTAGTTTGTTTTTGCTGTTGCCAAGACTCTGCTTGACATAAGGTTGGTTAAAATAAGAAAGAATGGTTAGAACCAAAAACAAACTAATGCCAGGGAGATAAAAAAAAAATGATCTTTTACGTTTATCATCAGACCCTTCCTTGCCTGTCTTTACTGTAGGGGTACATAACTTTTATTGTCATTCCCTTGTACAGCTCTGCTCTATTCATCTGTAGGCAGGGCCGGCCTTAGCTGAAACGGCACCCTAGGCGAAGTACTGCTCTGGCGCCCCTTAAGCCCCACCCACACCATAGTCAAGGAACACCCCTGTTTGAGCCACGCCCACAGATGCGTCACTCCCACAAAAGACACTCCAGTTCTTTCAATGTTTAAATGCATGAAAAATCAGTCGTACTACAAGGATTTAATTTATTTTGTAAAACTTGCGTGAATTTTGTGTTGTTATTCTATATTAAATTCTTTATGTAAAATTGGGAATACCAACTTGGCTATGATCTCTGTCTAAATGTCTCCAAGTGTTTTTAATTTAGTTGAGGTAAATATGATTCACTGAAGTTAATCTTATTCAAATATATTTCTAGGAACCAAATCTGCTGTCAGTTGTCTGGATGCCTTTCAGTGTGTGCTCAGTTGTACTGTTGGCAGGAGGGACACTAGCATAGTTACCTGTAATTCATAGACATTCTAATGAGCTACTAATGAGATCGCTCCATGCAGCCTCATTGCCTCTCTAAATCACATTATGCCATGTTGTACCATTGGGCACTGATACATTGCTGGTGATTGTGTTTTTTTATTTTTAATCCCAGCCATTGTCTTTTCATTTCCGCATATTATATATTTTCAGCAGCTAAGTAAGGACTAAATAATAATAATAAAAACTGACACTAATCTGATGCACCAAAAATTCACACTAAAGAAACTAAAACTCAAAAATGTATCATTAGAAAACAAGTAAAATGGCATTGCCCAACACAAAACAACAAAAAAATGAGCAAGAGTTAAATATAGCATTTTTGACAAAATCAGAAGGTAAAATCAAAACAAATACTCCTTCGAAAAGCTGCACTAGCAATGCTTATGTGGCTATCAAATGTGCTTTAACATTTTATTGATCTGCATTAAAAAATCAAGTACATCACAATATCAAAGCAGAATCTGTTCAGTCACACATTACATGACTACTGCTGTTAGGCTTTAATAAAATCAAACTCCTTTGTTTCAGCCATTTCAGTTTTGAGTTCACCATCTAAGTTTCTCTTATGCAGCATTATTATAAACAAGACTGTTTCTGAAGAGTTGTTGCTCTTATGGTAGTTAATGCCAAATCTGACTGCAGGAATAGATACTAAATACAACACAGGTTCATTGGTAGGTACTAGGCTATTGACCCTAGGGCCTAGACGGTGTCCCGGGCTGCGTCCTACATGAACTCCAAGAAGAACTAAACCCAAACATAAAACTACTGTTCAATCTCAGCCTTACTACAGGATATGTACCCAAAGAGTGGCGTACAGCAACAGTGGTCCCTCTCCACAAAGGTGGTGCCTCAACGGATCCTGGAAACTATCTATCTTGACTAGCTTGGTCTGCAAAGCTATGGAAAGGATCATCATGGACCTCATAAATAAAGATATTGGGGACCTACAGACACTGGATCCTACCCAGTTCGGCTTTGTTAAGGGCAGATCCTGCCTCTTAAACCTGGTCGATTTCTTTGAAACAGTCACCAAGGCCATTGACGAGGGGAAGGTGGTCCACACAGCCTACTTGGACCTTGCAAAAGCCTTCGATACAATACACCACTCGGGCATTATAGATAAGCTCACCAGCTTAAATATAAACCCCTATGTCACTAGATGGGTTGCAAATTGGCTCAAGGACAGAACCCACATGGTTAGAATTGCTGGAGCCATGTCAGACTCCAAACCAGTTACAAGTGGCATCCCACAAGGCTCAGTCCTGGGACCTCTCTTGTTCGGTATATATATATTTCTCGGAGGTACAGGCTAACACGGAAGGACTGTGGCTGACCAAGTTGGCAGATGACTGCAAACTGGGCGCCATAATAGACTCTCCAGCCGACACAAGCATCCTACAAAAGGGCCTCATAGAAACAGACAACTGGTGCCAGAGCCATAGCCTCAAGCTAAACGCCAAAAAATGTATAGTCATCCCCTTTGGCAAAAACAAAGTGCCCACAAATTACTACATAGATGATAATCCATTAAGTACGGAAGAAGTAATTAGGGACATGGGGACCCAAGTTGATAGCAATCTCTCATTTGACAACCACGTGGCCAAAGTGGTTAGAAAAACATTTTATATAGCCCACCTAATCATGAAGGGATTCACATCTAGATCAGGGGAGGTCATCGTGCCTCTTTACTCATCCCTCATCAGGCCCATAATTGAGTACAATGCCCCTTTTGGGATGTACCTTACCAGACACCTGAAGCAACTGGAAAGACCCCAAAAGTACCTCACCAATAGGATCAAAGGGCTCAAACAGATGCCATATGCTGCCCGGTTAAAGAAACTCCAGCTATACTCAGTGGCATACCGCCTGCTCAGAGGCGATCTGTGCCTGACGTATAAAGCCATGTCCAACCCAGAATTAATGGACATGCTGCACCTCAGAAAATCCAAATCCCATCGAGCTACGCACTCGAGAGACTTGAACCTCAGCACTGAAATAAATAGGACATGCTGGAGGGACAGATTCATAACCCAGAGGCTCCCTTCACTCTGGAATAAAATCCCAGTCCTGGTTAGGCAGAGTCCCTCATTGACTCTCTTCAAGAGGAATCTTGAGTGGATGGGAGATAGTAGGTTTACCCCGGGTATCACTTCTGTGTCACTGTTAGACAGAGGCACAGTATACTAACCTCGAAAAAAGGCATAGCAAAATTCATTTAAAATGGATGGTGAAAGCCAAACACACTCTGGCTAGGCTTATAAATGCCCTAGGGCAGATAGCCTAGTATGAACCTATGAACCTATAAGCCTAGCCAAATGGAACCCTGGCTTTTGCCACCCAAGAAAATTATTTTCCTATGCCCCTGTCAAGCAGAGCCACAGAAGTGATCCCCGGGGTGAATTTCCTATCTCCCATCCAGTCATCAGGATTTTTCTTGAAGAGTACTAATGAGGAGCTTAGTTAGATAGGTAGTTTGTTCCAGAGTATGGGAAGTCTCTGGGACAGGAATCTATTTCTCCAGCATGTTCTGTTTATTGTGGTGACAAGGTTTAGGTCCCTAGAGTGTGTAGCTCGGAAGGATTGGGATTTCTTTACGTGGAGCATGTCCAACAGCTCTGGGTTTGACATAGCTTTGTATGCCTATTAGGCAGAGATCGCCTCTGAGCAGACTATATGCGACAGAGTAAAGCTGGAGTTTTTTGAGACAGTCTGCGTAGGTCATCTGTTTTAGGCCGGTAATCCTCTTTGTGAGGTATTTCTGTGGCCTTTCCAGTTGTTGTAGATGTCTTGTGAGGTACATACCAAAAGGGGCGTTGTACTCTATAATGGGTCTAATGAGTGATGAGTAGAGGGGAACAATGACCTCTTTTTTCCTGGATGAGAAACCTTTTGTGATGAGGTGTGCCACGTAGAAGGATTTCCTGACTACTGTGGCGATGTGATTATCAAAGGAGAGACTACTGTCCATCTGTGTCCCAAGGTCTCTTATCACACTTTCGGTGTTAAGTAGACTACCGCCTATGTGGTAGTTCATGGGTACAGAGTTTTTAGCAAAAGGGATGACAATGCACTTTTTGGCATTGAGCTTGAGGCCATGGCATTGATACCAGGCATCTGTCTCAGTGAGGCCCTTTTGTAGGATGTCCACATCGTTATAGTTTTGATTATGGCTCCTAGTTTTCAGTCATCTGCGAACTTTGTTAGCCAAAGACCTTCTGTGTTAGCCTGTACTTCAGAGAAGTAGATACCAAACAGGAGAGGACCTAGGACTGAACCCTGTGGTACTCCATTTGTCACTGGTCTGAAGTTGGATTTAGAGTCTGCTACTTTCACAGTGTGGGTTCTGTCAGTGAGCCAGTTGGCAACCCATCTTGTGACATAGGGATTTATACCTAGTTTTGTGAGTTTGTCTATAATTCCAGAGTGGGGGATGGTGTTGAAAGCCTTGGTGAGATCTAGATAGGCTGTGTGAACCACCTTACCCTTATTTACGGCTTTGGTGACTGCTTCAAAGAAGTCTGTCAGGTTTAGGAGACGTGATCTGCCTTAAACCCGAACTGGGTAGGGTCCAGAGTTTGGAGATTACCAATGTCATTGTTTATAAGTTCCATGATGATACGCTCCATAGCCTTGAAGACCAAGCTCATCAGGCTAATGGGGCGGTAGTTCCCAGGGTCCGTGGTGGCTCCCTCTTTGTGGAGTGGGATAACCGTTGCTGTGCGCCATTCAGTGGGCACAAAGCCTGAGGCGAGGCTATTATTGAACATGGTACTTCAGTGGGGTGCAAGTTCGTTCTGTAGTTCATGTAGAACGCAGCCTGGGATGTTGTCCGGTCCCATGGATGCTGTGTTCTTGGCTTTGGAGAGTGTGTTTTTTACCTGTGCAGCCGTGATTACAGGTACTTTGCATTCTTCCGGTATAGAGATGGGCCCTTTGGGGGATGAGAGAGGGGTAAAGTTAGCACTGAACCTATCTGCCAGGATGTTTGCAATATCAGTTGGTTCTGTATATTTAGTGCCATTGGGCTGTAACTCAGAGCAGATCTGAGTGTTGCCAATGAAATTCTTGACATAGCTATAGAATGCTTTGTGGTTGTCTTTAGAATCAGTGGCAGTTTTGTTTTCGTAACTAGCTTTGGAGGATTTTATGAGGGATCTCAGCTTCTTACTGAGGCTGACCACGGAATTCCTCCAATCATGGGATTTTACTTTTTTTTTTGCAACAGTTTCTTTCTTCTGTTGTAGAGTTTGTTTAGAGCAGGGGACCACCAGATTGGCTTCCTTTCTTTGGAGGATAGCATCTTGGTTCTGTTAGGGAGTGCACGATCCATGCACTCGTGTAAGTGCTTATAAAGTGCAATTGTATAGGATTCAGCAGTCGTATCTCTATTGTCCGTTAGCATGGGTGTCGTGAAGTTTGACACTTCTGTCTTAAGGAGCATGAAGTTGGCTTTGGAGAATTTTTTTACGGTGGTTTTCCTAATGGGGAGTGGGGGTGGGATGTGGATGTCTAGGGTGATTTGCTTGTGGTCGTATCTGACCAACGAGGAATTGACCTCTGGTGTGGAACACCGGTTGCCCATGTTGGTAATGTCCAGGTCTAGGATATTGCTGCCCCTGGTGGGGGTGTGGATAAGTTGATCCAAGGCACTGGAATTTATGAATTCCAAAAAATGTTGAGCACAAGAGTTGGTACATGAGTAGTTTTCCCAGTTAATGGTGGGGTAGTTGAAATCGCCCATTATTAGGGTGTTAGGTTGTACCCTAATATTTTTCAGTGTATCAAGAAATGAGGAGTGGGAATCCTGGGGCATGGTGGGGGATCTGTAGCAAGCTACAATTTGCATTGCTGTCTTGCCCAGAGTTAGTTGCACTTGGATAATCTCAGATGCATTATGCTGAGCAACTAGCCTGGAGGTGTGGATATCCTTAATGAATATGGACACGCCTCCACCTTTATTGCTTCGGTCCAGATTAGGTGGCCGAAAGGTGTGGTATGAATTATAGCCTGGTAATGCAGGGGTGCTCTCTGGAGCCTTGAACCAGGTCTCTGTCACTGCACAGATGTCGATGTTCTCCATTTTAAGGAGTGCCTCGAGTGAGTGCATTTTGAGGTTTAGACTTCTAGCATTAAGTAGCATTACCCTCAGATTTGGCTTGCTTGTACCTGTTATGGTGGTGAATTTGTCATTTGAATCTTGCCTAAAAAAGGCACTATAGGGTTGGCAAGAGCCTTAGCCAGTATCCGGAATCCCAAGGCGACAGGTGCAGTCTATCTCTGGCAAAGCATCGTGGTTTGTCAATCATGTTATCCCAGGCAGACAGATACTGGATTCCCTTAGAATGACACCAGAAGCTTAGCCAATTGTTGAAGTCAATCATCTTGTCCTTGTACTGTGGTATCATTCTGGGTGATGGCAGGTTGCTACTCAGGGCTAGGGTCATACCTGCCTGGGCTACAGGATCAGAAAGCTCCTCCATGTCTCTTTTCATGTAGTCCAGGGAGGTACGTCTCAGGTCATTCACACCAGCATGGACAATGACAGAGTCATATTTGTGCTTGCTGTGGAGTGACCTGAGTGCATGCATTATGTGGCGGATCCTGGCACCTGACAGGCAGCCTGGTGTGCCTGACTAGAGTGTTGGGTATGTTGTTATGCCTTATGGGATGTGGTTGAGTGGCACACTGAGTTTGTGGGCTGTGTGTCATTTGGGTTGTGTTGGGGGTAGAGGTTGCTTGCGTTTCTGCTTGTTGCTTGGGTAGATTTGTTTTGAGAGCCTCTGCGAATGTAGGTGTGTGTTTTGTGTTTCTATGTATGTGTTTTGGTGGTGTAGGTTTTGAGGGACTATGTGATGAGTGTGGTGTGGTGCAAGTGTTTACCTTCTCTTCTTGACTGTCTAGTCCAGTCTTTGGTGAAGAGAGCTTTGCTTCCAGTTTGGTTATGTAAGTGCATTTCTCATAGGTTGTAGTGTTGGGTGGTAGGAGTAGAGGGTTGTCTGTGTACATGAGGCAATTGGTGCATTGCCCCAAGATGCCCAGATTCATCAGGTAGACAGGAGAAAACACTGGGAGCTGACCCTTAGATATGCCTGGATATGTGCTTATTTAATAAGTATTAAAAACTGTTTTCCTCTAGTCATGTGAGCAAAGTTAAGTGCTGTAGTAATTTTTAGCTTATTTAGTGCTTACAATGAGTTCTGAACAAGTGCTGAGCTCAAAGAAACAGATTTGAGTGCTGAAACTAGAAAACTGGCTAGTTCTAAGAAACAAAATTAAGCTAGAAGGCTTCCCTCCAAAACAGAAAGGATTTGGGGCTTAGAAGCTTACAAACAGTCCTGGATACAGCAAATCTGTATCTGGACTAGACAACTTATAGGAAAGGCAGGAAACAAGCTTAGGAAAAAAAAAAAATATATATATATATATATATATTTTTTTTTTTTGTAAAGGGGAAAGGAGGAGCAGAAGCTAACTGGGTTGGCCTTCTCAAATGTTCTCCCTGGAATAGGTAGAATGAGGTAATGACACTAGACTGGAAAGAGTGTCCCAGATCAAATTTACAGTAGGGGCGGGCAACTGCAAAGCCACCAAGTATAAAAAACAAGATACCAGGACGGAGGGAGGGTGGGAAACAAAAATCAGAACAAACAAAACCAGCCAGATGCTTAACAATTGTAGAAAATTCTACTTAATACCTCACACACAGCGAGTAAAATAAAAGTGCTATAAATAACTCAGAAATAAGCAAAAAACAGGATACTTAATGTTATATATGACAGATTACTTAGCTCAGAGCCCTTCCTCCAACTTCCTCCGATTAGCTCAGTGTGAAATGGCAAAATAAAACAACAAATAGCTGCAGCCATCACAGTAAGATTAAAGTTCAACAAAAACACTCAGTTGTGCAAGCATTTTTAACCTTTTAATTAGTTCAAACATATCCTCAACCTACTTTAACATCTTGAGAAAGTGCAACGCTACAAATCAAGAACAAAGCCAGAAATAAATCAAGGACACTTGTAATATATTAGCACTGTTATCTAAAGACAGACAGTGATAGCATATAAATTAATAGCATTGTTTTGTAAGGCCACGTTAATGTACCCTGGCTGTGGTAGCGTGCTACCTACGTTTTCTGGCTAAGGAGGTATGCTGCTGTTCCCCCAACAGGCAGATGAAGGAGCAGGAAACCTTTAAGACAGAGACCCCCCATCACCATCATAAAAAATGTGGATCCCCATGAAACAACCAGATAAGGGTATGTGCTAATACTGCACACCTCATTTGCATTCTAAACTTGGGCTCCAGACTACCGGTGGGGGGGGGGGGTAAAAGAAGGAAGCACATCTTTTCTTGATTAGACAACTTGTTCTTCCAGATCAAAATGACATTGATTACTGCGGGAATAATTTCTCCTAAAGACAAAGTTGTCAAGAGTTTTGAGGTGACCGCTATATGGACTCTGGCCGGCTACTGTCCCAAAATCCTGAAAATATAGAAAAGGGGAGGGAGGGCACTACACAAGATATAATATACCAATATACTGACAACTTGAGATGTACGCTACTTGGTATTTAAATCTAGTAATGTCTCTCATATGCTGTCTGCCTTAGATAACAATAAAATGCTATTCTCAACTATTTGTTACAGCTTTCACAAGTCAAATATAATGATTCTAAAGTAGCTTAACGTTTGTACAGAAGGCTGAAAAGGCATACTTGTATCAGCTCACATCTGATTTCACATTCCACCACTTCCCTTTGAACATCCATCCATTTATTTTCTGATTTCACACTAAAACAATCAATGCGTATTTCCCCAGAACAATGGCTTGTCCTACAGAGACAATATACAGAAAGTTACATACTTCCTAAACGTCCCAAACCATGAAATTAGAATGACAAAAAACACTGGTTGTGATAAATATATATATATATATATATATATATATATATATATATATATATATATATATATAAAGTAAAGATAGAATGCATTTCATAAATCTGTTTTATCTCTGTCTTCTTTAACTTGCAGCTTGTTTGTGTCACTTTTTAAACCACTGATTTTACCAGGGAGAAAGAAGCACGTCATTTAGCGGTCTTGAGAGCAACGGTTCTGCAGATTCTAGGGGGGTAGCCGTTATTGTTAAGCATCCAATAAAATCATGTTCATGCAGCAAGCCCTTATATTTTATGACTTTCTGCTGCTGGTCTGGGAGGCTGATGCCATCTTTGCTAGGCGGAAATGGTGCTGTTGTACAGCGCTCAACCTGTTGGCTGAGGGAATGAGGGACACATTTCTCCCAAAATCAAAACTCTACTCTACTTTATTCCTATAGATAATGAACACAATAAATAGTTTAAGATATAGTTTGTAGTTTTAAGCTGACAATCACCCTCCCACCGAACAGCCCCTCCTGCAACAACCCCCTACCCCCCAACCATTCCAGTGTTCCATTACTTGGCTGTTTCTCACCAGTTGCCATAAACACTCTTCAAACCTATCAGTGTGCATATTGCAGGTATTGAAATAAAATAGCACCAGCACATATAGCAATTTGCTAAACAAACACAGCCTCACAATGAAAACAGACTTACATGAGCAGTAAACTTCTCTGCCCTTGAAACTTGCATTCATTGAAACAGCACGAAAACCCACGTTCATAGAAAATGCATTGGGCCACTGGAGTTTACCTTTGGACCATTTTTAAAACACAGGCTCCTTGCACACATTTTTTAGGGCCTTACATACATGTATTTGTTCTTTGATTCACCTTCCTGATTATATTCCTTGTGTAATACAGCACCACTTGTCAGAATGTTTTAAATTTGTAGTTTTAAACATTCTTTTAATAAACAATGAAACAAGATATATGAACGAATAATGACAAAACAACCTATTTCATAAAATTTCATCATAAAAGTGCAGTCAGACTTTGGTCATTATAATTCACCAAAATCACTCATCATTCAATATGCACAATCTCTGCAGAAGTAAAATCATCTGAATAATTCCGCATTAAAGAAACCTATAACTAATGAGGTTGCTCCTGGCAAACAACTTTACCATCTCATTGTTTCATCTACAAATTCAGTGCCTGCTGCCCTTGAAGAATCAATTGCCTGCATTACATTGAAGAAAACAATTGGTAAGTTGGTAATATTGCAACAGGAAATGACTGAGAAACCGACAACACTTCATAGTTGCTAGGCATCTTAGACAAAGGAGGGGGCACCCTTAAAATGCACCAAATAATCGACAACTAGGGGCATGACATACCATGCATCCATACCTCTCAACCTCTTAGCACAAGAAATCTGAACAACATGCTGCATACAATCAGGGCAGAGCATCATCAAGTACAGGATTAAGGCTCCGACTTGTTAATAAGCTGCTGCTTATATCCAACAAACAGTGTCAATTTCCATCCATCTCCATTTTCCTGCTGTGCAACTTTCTGTAAGTCATTAAGAAGAGTACTCCTGAGTCACCACTGAAAAGGGACACTTGGGCACTTGTTAACCAGGTAAGCCTAATGGACACAAATATATAAAGAAATGCTACAATGGACTATTAAGGCATTAAGTAACAAAACACTCATAATACTTCTATTAACCAATTAACTGTGTCCATCTATCTTTATAAAGGATGTTGTCAGACACCAGCTTCTTTGTCCGTCATGTTTTGGCAATGACAACTTAACATCTTGCCAAATTTTCTTTGTGATATATCGCTTAGTACCTTACAGAGAAAACATTTTAATGCCTGATAGTAAAGAAATATGATCATTATATAGTAATATCAGTATCTACCCTGTACCAGCCATACCCATCCTGAGGAAATTTTTAAGAAAAGTAGTTTACTCTGAGCTCTACAACTATCTTCAATCCTAAGAGGTTTTCTTTCCCAAACAGCCATGTCTTTTGGAATGTCAGAACCGCGCAAACCATTATAAACTACCTAGAATAAGCCAATGTTCACCCTAACAGATGATGGTCTATTAAACACAGATCAAAGTAGCTATACTGGAGCAGTCTTTATCCCTTCCTCTTTGAATCACTAACTGAATGCATGAGTAAACAATCAAGCTCTTTCTTAGTTCAAAAACTTCCTAACTAATAAACTCTTATGTCAAAATACAGAACTCCAAATCATCGCCCACTCCACTGACTACAAGAATACCCCAAGGTTCAGGAGTTTCTTTAATTCTATTTTCTTTATTGACCAACTAGCTCCCTGGAGAACTCCCCCCATATTTCTATCATCCTACATGCAGCCATTATGGTAATTTACAGGTCCTACCACCACCATTGTGTAATAAGGAGCCATCTCCAAGAAGACCGAATACAATTCTTTCTCTCAGAACACCAGAAACACTAATCAGTGTCATTTAGGGGAAGACACAAACTCAACAATGTATATGGGAATGGCAGATAACCAATAACCTAATACCATAGAAATGGCACGACACTTTGGATATCTTGCAATTTCTATAGAGCAGCATCTTAACTTTCTGCACCTTATTGAAGGAACAAAAAACAAAATCAACTTCCATCTGTTTTTGAGATGAGATATTTCACTCCACTTTCTCTTCCCTGAAGGAAGGAATGATACTGGGAAGAGTATTTCCTTAACAACCTATATATTGACTCATTTCTTGTAGTGACAGCTTCAAAGAGAAATCTTTCACGCCAACAGTATTTGCAGATTCATTAGAATAGCTACCAAGCCAGAATGCCACTGCAATGTACTCACTAAAGCACACTGGCTACCAATCTTTCACAGAATAAAAGTCATATTAAGCACCTTACTCTTCAAACTAATTTCCCCTGAATTCTCACACTTCTATCTTAAATCCCTCATTCCCAATGTAGAAACCATGCATCCACCAGGAACCAAACTGCACTGCACAGACCACAGCTTTTCCATACTAACTTAAATTCCATATACACACACACACACACACACACACACACACACACACACACACACACACACACACACACACACACACACTTTCTCACGCATACAGCAGCCAATAGTTTAAATTACACACACATACACTTACCTTCTTTCTTAACCAAACGAACACACATGGACTTAATTCCTCTTAACAAAACTGCTAGCTTAAATTTCATGTGCCTGCAAAACGTATGTGTGCACACATGATTCTCCTTAAAGGAGAAGACGCTAATACCGTGGTGCTATAAAAGTGGGAGGGCGCTCACCACCCCCTTTGCCCTGTGGTTCCGGTGCCATCGAGCAGGCACCGAGAAGAAAAAAATGGACTAACTAAATTAATTAAAATAAAAACAAATAAATAAAGTAAAAAATTGCGCCCTTTACAAGGCCGGCCTTTATGGCACCCTAGGCGGTCGGCTAGTTCGCCTATGCCTAAGGCTGGCCGTGACTGTGGGTACTTGTTCCAGTCTTCTTATTTTGTTTTTAATATTGCCTTTCAAAAGTGCCATTTTTATATTCTTGTAGTTATACATCTATATTTGTGATTAAAGAAACTTGTATGGTTATTCTGTATTATCTTTACTAGAAAGTGCCATAGTGCTGACAGTTGGGTGATATTGTCTGCTTCATTTTGAAGATGCAGATTCCAGTGCTAGTATCAGTGAAAGAGGCAGCGAATGGTAAAGGTCATTGTAGTGTCCTTTGCTGTTTAGCAGCAGTGCCATATGCATCACTGACAAGGGAGAAATGTCTGTCAGTTCTGAAACAGGAGGAGTAGTACCTCAAGTCTAGTTCCATGCATTAAGAACCAAAGCCAGGAGTCATTGTCTGTGGGTACTCGGGCTTCGTCTGGGGAAACCAGTATGACATTGCCCAAAAGTGAGTACAGAATTAAGCACTGGAATTCTGTATGCAAGGCTGAACGTCAAACTTGGTTGCAGAATCATTGTTCATCGTTTGTGTTTTTCAAGTATCCATTCATATTTGCTTGCTTGGACACAAAGTTGTAATGCAGATATGAACTGTCCTTTGGTATTGATTGAGCATTGCTATCTTTTAGTATTGGGCCATGGATGATATTACTTTTGTTTCCAAAGAAAACCCGTGTGTTAAGATAGCAGACTTTTCAATTTAGGGTGGTTTACTGGTTACATTAGGGTTTCATGCAACATTTACTATAGCTCCTAGTACAGCTGAAGGCTTTCTTGTGATTGTAAATTGTGACTTCCATTCTGCAATGTAGTATAACAGCAGCATGGCTCAAATTTTCTTAGGAATGTTGCTTCTTTTTGTAAATGTTGCCATGTTGTTGATCTGTTTTCATTCTTCTGACTGATTGAGAAACAACAAATCTGACATAATCTTTTCCCTTTTTTTTACAACAGTAATGTTGATCTGCGAGAGTACTTGTCAGAGGAAGTGCAGGCTGCTCACAATCAAACAACTTACGACCTCATTGCTAATGTAGTACATGATGGAAAACCAACCGAAGGATGCTACAGAATACATGTTTTACATCACGTAAGTGTGTGTGTGTGTGTCTGTGTTGGTGTGTGTGTGTGTGTCTCTCTCTCTCTCTCTCTATATATATATATATATATATATATATATATATATATATATATATATATATATATATATATACACACACACACAGAGCGAGCGAGAGAAATAGAGATTTATATAGAAAGTGATACATACACACACACACACACATATATATATATATATATATATATATATGTGTGTGTGTGTGTTTGTGTGTGTATATATATATATATATATATATATATATATATATATATAAAGAGAGATCAATAGCTTGTTTTTACCAGGCTGAGGAGTGGTGATTCATCACTTTGACAAAACAGAAAATCCCTGAGGCTCCAATAGCAGAATAAGTTGTTTTCCTACATTTATTTCATTGAATTGCACTTTTTAATGCTTATAGTTGTGCTACACAGCTAATCTGCTACATTTTGCACTACTGTTTCACTGCATTTTTGTATCGTTTTATACTGTTTAAACTGTATTTTCATTGCTAGATAGTGTTCCATTACTGTAATTGCATTTTTATTGAATTACATAACTGTAAACTGCTTTTTCATACTGAAAGTTGTATTTTCTGTTTGTGAGTGCTCTATCTGTGCTTTTGTGTGCATTTTTTGTGAGGTTTCTGTGTTCTAGTCCGGTAGCATAGTCTGGATAGAGGCCTGCTGTTATCCAGGCCTTGTTGTTTTGCTTGTTGAGTTTCCTGTGTTCCTGGCAGCCATCTTCTGCTGGTAGTGTCTTGTCTTCTCTGTTAGTGAGAGTAAAAGGGTTGCCTGACTTTTTCTAGCACGAGTGATTGGTTGAAAGAGCAGGGGCTAGCAGGATTGGGTAGTAATTCGAGCTCCTAGATTCTTCCATCTTTTCTTTTGTTTGTCTCCTTTCCCCAAACAAATTGGGCTCACCAGTTTCTAAAATTACCCTGGCTAAATGACTTCCTGATTGCATTTCCTTTGTTTACAGTCAACAAGGCCTGTCCTTACCCAGGCCTGCTAAAGCATACTCCACCAGGTCCATGGCAACCTTTTCTGCCTTTTGGTCTAGAACATCTACTGATGTTTGCGCAGCAGCTACCTGGTTTAATGCTCATACATTTATTGCTCATTGCAAATTGGATTTGACTTCCAGGAGCAGAGCAGAGCCGCCTTTGGTTCTGCAGTACTCCAAAATATCTTTCCATGAGGGCCACCCTAGGTGCACGTAGCTGGAGAATCTGTCCCAATTGTTGAGGAACAAATTTAAAGGACAACATCAGATATTAAAGTGATGTACTCAACTGTAACTATGCATCTGTGTAATCCAGTTTCATTCTTTCTCAACTCGTCAACCTCCTTTCCCTTCCTATTATCTCCTGGTGTGACCTTGTGGTTATTGTGGAACTTTTGTTCCAGGTTTGAGCCCCAGTTCTACGACTACTATTCTTACTTTGTCTATAGCTAGGATTTGTTATTCGTAGGGCTTATAAACCAGCAAACTTGATGTGAGGTAGAGCAGGTTGACTGGGGCATTATCGAGAGAGGGATAAGCTCGAGACTTGGATCCGAGAGTCTAGTAAAAGCGGTTGATGAGTCTGATCCAGGACCCAATCTTTGAAGAAGAGTGAAAATGGACAACACATGCATAGGGTATGGTGAGTATGTAACTAATTTTGTGACAGTCTGAGAAATGCTGCTTTTGTATTTGGGTGTAGAGTTGGTTCTGTAAAATTTTGCAACAAGAAAGATTCCTCAGCCTTTCAGACATTGACTTTGTTTTGGAAATGTGCAGCATGTAAAGTGTCTAGTTTATTGTGAAGTTTGCCTGTACTTCTGTGGTGTAGCAGCGGATTACAGCAGTACAGATCAGCACTTGTATTGTATTCGGGGTTCTTAGTTTCTGTCTTGTAGGACTTTTAGCTGTAGAAGCATTGTACCATTTCCAAATGTCCTGTCAGCATGTCGCTAGTTACAGTGACTGCATTTATTTGTAACTTTTTGTATTTTGATTTAGATGCTCATCACTTTTTTATTGCTATCCTTTTTGAACAAGACTTTGTTTGCATATGGTTTTCTAAGTATTCAAGCCTTGCAAAACAGTGTTTTTGTAAATAAATTGTTGGGATCACTTAAAATTTTCATATTGTATTGAAAGAGTACAAAGAAGATTTTTTGTAAATGGCAAATATGACAGAAAATTAAACCATACCAAGAGATGGATAGTGGCCTGGGCACTGCAGAATCTTGAAATCTCTGTCTCACTGTTTGATCAGGGAATTATTCCTTGAAGAAAATACACATTGGTACTACAGGACTTGCTGATGTTTGCTGAGGAACTCGCTGCTTGAGCAATTCAAAGTTTGTTTTTTTTTTTTTTGTTAACACTTTAAGTAATGGACATAAAACAGTAAGGTAGCCATTCAAAATGACTTACAGTAGTATATACATAAGAAAGTAAAAAAAGAAAACCAGGCAAACATATAAACCTATAACTAACTACACATACTATTTACATGTTATTGATACAGTGCTTATAATAGAAGCAGATCAGTCTTCAATAGCCATAGCTAATTTTAAATTATCTGAGAGTGTTATCCTAAGTTTTATTCAATAGTAAGATTAAATTTGTTCAGTAGTTATAATCAGTTGTGGTTTATTTGTTGTGTTAATTTCCTTTTGGTGCACAGGACAATGGCAATATCTAAAACATATTTGGAAGGGGGTGTGATAAACGTTCTTTTGTAGTACTTTTTCTAAAAATAGACAGCTACACCAATGAAGAGGAAGCTCACTGACAGGTGTTGAAACATTAAATAGTATTAGATGCTTAGTTAAAATAAATTTGCCTGACCACGCAGAATTATTGAAATTTGGACTAGAAATCCATTAAAGTTTCAAAGTCATAAAACATGTGTTGCTTTATTTATTGGTTTAAATGTACAACTTTTATCCAAGATTAAAAAGCTAGCACAAATCATGTTATGCCCTTCTCTGAGAAATGAGGATAGTTTAAAGAGGCTGACATTGTGAATTATGCATGCTAGTCTTTTGCTGTTAAATTGATCTATTGAATATAGGAAGATTTGATTTTAATACAAGTTGAGTTTGATATATTGTTGAAATTTAATAAATTAGAGGATATTATTTTTCTGAATCTCAGTTTTCATTTTTGATTAAGAAAGCTGTCTTAATACTTTGAACTACTAACCATTCATTTAAATCTAAGTCTTATTTACATACTACATAATCACCTTTCTTACAGTCATTCCAGAAAATAAATAATTTCTTTCTCTTCTAATCTCATCATGTTTATAACAGCCTTCTCTAAAACCAGAAGTGAAAGATAAGAGATGTTAGAGAAGCTCAATTTTTAATAGTAAGGTATCGCAAAATAATAATCTTAAGAGATTTCAGTATATTGCTAATATCATTATAATATGGTAGGTTTTGACTCGTGATAATGCAGATAATTAGTAACTATTGCATGTTATTATTCAAAGTTTAGATTGATTCTTTGAAGCGGGTGGCCACTGTGGTGCAGCGGTTAGTGTTGCCGCCTCATAGCTAGAGGTTCTCTGGTTCGATTCACGGCTGGGGTGCCTTATTTGCGGAGTCTGCATGTCCTCCCTGTGGGGTTGCGTGGGTTTCCTCTGGGTGCTGCGGTTTTCTCCCACATCCCAAAGACATGCTGTAGGTGGATTGGACACTCTAAATTGGCCCTAGCTGTGAGTGTGTGCCTTCTGTAGCAGGTTGGGCACTGGGCTGGCAACTCGACACCATAAAACTCCACTGTCAATCATGAGCGGACCGGTGATCCGCTGTGGCGACCCCTATCCGGGATAAGCCGAAAGGAGATGATGATGAGATTGGTTCTTTGAAGCAATATCAAAGATTACCTGGTATAATTCTTTCCAGTTAGCAGAATAAGCTGGATCT
Organism: Protopterus annectens; assembly: GCF_019279795.1. Classification (NCBI taxonomy): domain Eukaryota; kingdom Metazoa; phylum Chordata; order Ceratodontiformes; family Protopteridae; genus Protopterus; species Protopterus annectens. The sequence continues at coordinate 1,316,429,630 of NC_056743.1, read as the reverse complement.
TACTGTAAAGCAACTGTTTTCAATGTAGAAACTAGGGAGGAGGAGTCATTGACAGGAGAAAAAAAAAAAAAAGATTCCTCCTTGGTCCCAAGAGAAGATATCCTCGAATACATCTACTGTTTCATTACAATTGTAGATCTGATCATAATTATCAGCTCCATATAGTACTTTTGTTGTGTCTTTCAGCTTTTCCCGGTTAGGGGTCACCACAGCGGAACTCCAGTCCGCTAATGATTGGTAGTAGATTTTTACGTGCCAAGTTTCCGGCCCTGGCGCACAACCTTCAACAAAGGTATGCCCATTCACGCATGTCTCTACACAGAAGACGCTCTAGCTGAGAATCGAACAGGACAATGTCTTACTGTGAGGCGACAACACTACCGCAGCACCACCACCGCAGTTCCAGCTCCATATAGTACTAATTAGTCAAAAGTAAGATTAAAAAAAAATATGATGTGTTATGCTGGCTTTGAAAGCTGGTAAAGCAGTGAAAAAGTGGTTAATGTCCTTATTTTTCCATGTCTAAGGGAAGCAGTGTAATTCGAAGTACTTGGGTGTACTTCAGCGGGCAGAAAAAGGAGTTGAAATAAAGCTGTTTCACATCCTGCCGCTGTTTACTGGCCAGTGCTCTCAGCTGTTAGTGCTAGTCTCAATGTTAACAGTGCTTAGAGAGTACTTAAAAATTGCCTTTTAAGCGTTGTTAAGGTTGGGTCTTGCGCCTTGCAATATAGTAGTGCTGAACCAGCATGCAATTTAAATGATATTGGAGCGTCATCATGGCGCTACATGCACTACAAGAGTTTTATACCATTGAAAATACATTTTCAGTAAAGAAATAATATTCCATAGTAGCCTTTTATAGATTTCCTGCAATAATGTGATCTGGTCTTTTCCCCCTTTTTTTTTATTCTTTAAATTTCTCCTTTAATTCCATTATCAATATTGTTTCATCATTTTATATGTTGTTAGATATTTTAAAAGTCTAATTTTGTTTCATGTAGTTTATAATCTTTTTATTAACACTTGATATTCTTGAGGCTTTCAGAAGTATTTTCAGTATCTGTGAACGGTAAACTCACAGGCGTTACCTACTTTATCTGTATGATTAGATTGTGATAATATCTTGTATGTTGTAACCAGTCTTTATAACACTTTTAGGGCAATAGAGTAAGAGCATAATATCATTTTTTTCTAATATAATTTTTTGTGTTCATTTTATTGTACTATTTTTGTATCATTTTTTCTGTCTTCTGCTCACCATCTGTGACACCTCCCCTGTCCCCACCACACGTACCCCGTGACATCCCTACCACCTGTCATCTAACTTGTATCTCTAAAGAGCAGGTCGTAAATGGCCTCTCTAAGGCCAAAAACACAGCATCTATGGGACTTGATAACATCCCAGGCTGAGTCCTACATGGGCTCCAACAAGAATTAGCAACACCATTGGGTACTCTTTTCAATCATAGTCTAAGCACTGGCTTCATCCCAGCTGAATGGAAAACGGCCACCGTTATTCCCTTGCACAAAAGTGGTGCTTCCACTGACCCCTGGAACGATAGACCTATTACCCTGACTAGCCTTATCTGCAAGGCCATGGTGTGAATCATCATAGACTTTATCAACAAAGATCTAGGTAATCTCCAAACACCTGACCCTATGCAGTTTGGATTTGTCAAAGGGAGATCATGCCTCTTAAACCTGGTGGACTTCTTCGAGACAGATACCTAGGCCCTGGATGAGGGGAAATCTGTGCATACAGCCTACTTAGACTTAGCCAAGGCTTCTGTCACTATCCCCCACTCAGGCATAATTGACAAACTCACTCAGCTATGTATTACCCCTTATATCATTAGATGGGTCGCTAACTGGCTCACTGATATAATCCATATAGTCAAAATAGGGGAATTCACCTCCAATAACAGACCTGTAACCATTGTTATTCCACAGGGATCGGTCCTGGGATGTGTTCTGTTTGGAATCTATTTCTCCAAAGTACAAGCAAAAACTAAAGGTCTGTGGCTGAGAAACGTTTGCTGATGACTGCAAACTGGGAGCAGTCATAGAATCTCCAAATGAGGTCAGCATCCTACCAGAGGGTCTTACACAAACAAATGATTGGTGTCAAAGTGATGGCCTTAAACTCAATGCAAAAAATGTATTATCCCTTTCAATAAGAGCGATATTCCTGCTAACTACCACATCAATCACAACACCCTAAGTACGCACTCAGTGGTGAGAGACCTGGGCACGCAGGTGGACAGCAATCTTAGCTTTGATCACTATGTCTCCACAGTGGTAAGAAGGACATTCTATATTGCTCATCTCATAAGTAAGGGCATTGTCTCCAGGAAAAAAGGAAGTTATAACCTCCCTGTACTCTTCCCTCATCAGACCAATAATTGAGCACAGCGCCCCTTTTGGTATATACCTTTCCAACCACCTGTAGCAATTGGAGAAACCACAAAGGTTCCTCACAAGGAAAATTCAAGGTCTTCAGCATCTTTCCTATGTGGATCATTTGAAATCACTGTCACTTTATTCTATTTCATACAGACTACTCGGAGGCGATCTCTACCTTGCATATAAGGCGATCTCCGACCCTGCTTTATTAGAAATGCTGCATATCTGCAAGTCAAATGTTACACGGTTAACTTGTTCTAAAGACCTTAACCTGGTATGTGACATTAATATAACCTGATGGAGGGACAGATTTCTCTCTCAGAAGTTACCACATTTTTGGAACAGACTCCCACTTCATGTCAAACAGAACACCTCATTGGCCCTCTTCAAATGCAATCTAGATGATTGGATGGGTAACCATAAATTCACCACGTGGATTCCACCTGTGTCCCTCTTAGACACAGGAATAAGGTGCTGTTCATGGAAATAAGGGTAGAACTTAGCTAGGTTTGTAAGGGCCCTAGGGCCATTAGCTTAGTAACTTCTTATGATCCAGTGACACATGGGTCCATTCATCGAAGTGGGGAGGCATCATATAGGCATACCTAATACTAATCGCGTCCCTGTTGGTGACATGCACACCTGCATCACCATAGGAACTACCTGTGCTCCCTCTATGTCCAGACATGCAAGCTTCTTCACATGGAGGACAGGCGCTACCATCACTTTCCATATCCCGGTCCTTACTTTTGGTGATCATGAGACCTCCATCCCATGACACCTGAGAGGTAGGTATAACTGGGTGGGAGCCACCCCCTATTCCCAGAATTGTAGAATTTAAATAAAAGTATTTTAAACTGTATAGTGTATTGAGTTTAAAGGTCTGTCACTGATGGCAGTAATATTCTGATGTCTCAAAAAAAATCTGTATTGTAAATATAAGGTAGCCAAAGTAGTAAAGACCCAAAGAATAATAACTAATAACAGTATTACAAAAAATTAATTTGCTAATCAGAAATGCAGACTTGTAAAGTTATAACTTTGAGTTGTACTCAATGTACACTTATTTTCTTAATCACCAAATCACACAAAGATTTTGTTCTGATGTGAGCAAGCAGCCACTCTAGTAACGTCTGCTCATAGAGCTGTAAAACAAATAACGATTACTGCCTCTTGATAGGCTGAAACCAAATGACCATAACAGATGTCATTAAAAATGTTTCTCCCACGTCTTTAAAAAGAAAAGGGAGAGCACACAAAGAAAAATAAACAGAAAATAAAACTAAGACTGCCCATAAGCAGGTTGCACATGAGCAGAATCACTCAGTATTAATACAGCTCTTGTGTCCACTCATAGAACTATAAAACAAGTAAGGACTACTGCCTCTTGATAGGCTTAAACCAAATGACTACAAGTGTCTTCAGTAAAAAAGTGTGTTCCCCACATCTTTACAAGACTGTAGAGAGCACACAAAGAAAAGTAAACAGTAAATTAAGCTAAGACTGCCCACAGACAAGTTGCACGCAAGCAGAATCGCTTGGTATTATTACAGCTCTCAGATCCATTTATAGAGCTATAAAACAAATAAGGATTACCACCACTTGATAGCCTGAAACCAAATAGCTACAACAGGTGTCTTCAGTAAAAAAATAAAATAATAATAAAAAATACAAATTTGTTCCCAATATCTTTAAAAAGATTGGGGGGGCATACAAAGAAAAATAAACAGAAGATAAAAATAAGACTGACCACAGGCAGTTTGCAAACAGGCAGAGTCATTTAGTATTGTGTGCTTTCATTCACAAACTTAACCATGACTTCACCAGAACTACTAACCATGTTCAGACTCCATTTAAATACACTAAACCAAGTTATATGACTATAATTATGCAATACCTTATGACTGTTGGGGTCTACGGTTAAAACAAAATAATTGTACTAAACTTTAGCATCATTTCCTCACTGGAAAAAAACTTTGATAAAATATTACATGTTAATACATTAAGGAGCAACTGCCATTTCAGCTCCTATATTTCTAAATAATTAACATCCCCACCACTTGATATGCATGGAATGAAATCCAGAGCACTAAAAATCAACTTGTTAAAACTAGTACACATTGAGCCATGTTTAGCTAAAGCATTCTTGTTTTTATTCTTGGATGTCAGCTATATGTTCCTTAATCCATTCACAAAGTCCTCTCTTAGTTTTACCGGTATAAAAAGTAGGACAGCTTCAACACTATGTAGTGCAAACTGTGCCTTTACTCTGGCATTTGAAGCTATGCTTGACATGCTACTCATTTGATTATGTTGAACGTAAACAAAATTACCTAAATAATATACTTGATGCCCTTTACAATGTTCACATGGAAATAGACCTACTGTGGAAACATTTGATGTGATAGTGTTCAATCTCGCCGTTTGTTCTTACACATGGGTTCGGAGCCGATCCTCGGCTCCGTGCCGGCCTCTTGCAAGCTCTGCATCGAGAAGAAGCTCGAGACAATCTAATACCCACAATCCCCCTCTGCCTTTACCTCAGATCTAGTTTGCCGCTGCTGCATTCGCATCGCTGGGAGCTAGCTCGAGCATCTAAAGCTAAGATATAACTTAATTTGTTATATTTTATTGGTTTTTCTTGTTCTATTTGATAGTTCACCTAGGGATTTCCGTAAACTTCGGAAAATCCTTGCTTCAGCCATCACAAAATATTTTGTTCATAGGAGCAGAATTAAACACACGTCAGTTAATTCTAAGACTTCCCCCAGAAAGGATACTATCACTTCAGACTCACATACGTCTTCTACTTTTGTCAAGGAAATCTCCAGCAAAACTGGTACTGAAGGTTTTGGGACTCATGTCAGCCTCCCTTATTGCAATACCCTTGGGAAGGCTGCACATGAGAGTTCTTCAATGGCTACTGTTTGCACAATGGTCGTTTCAACAACTACCTCTAACACACGAGATTCTTATAACAAAAACATGCAAGACGCATCTAAACTGGTGGCTTCAAACGTGCAACCTTTCCAAGGGGAGACCATTTGTGCTACCCACACCTACAGTTACGGTGACCACGGACGCTTCCCTGATAGGGTGGGGGGGCATCTTTCAGGGACAGACAGTCCAAGGCGAATGGACCAATTTGGAGTACAATCTGCACATCAATGTTCTAGAGTTGAGGGCAGTGTTTCTAGCGTTGCAACACTTTGCTCCCCTTCTTCCTCTAGGGACTATTGCAGTTCAGACGGACAACATGTCGGTAGTCTGGTACATAAACAAGCAAGGGGGAACCAAGTCCTATCAGCTATGCAGAGAGGCCATGAGAATCTGGCAGTGGGCGGAGTCCACGGGTCGCTTTCTAATAGCAACGCACATCCCGGGTCATCCAACGTCATAGCCGACAGGCTGAGCAGAGCAATTCTGTTACCGCACAGTGTTCCCTAAAACAGTCAGTGGCGAAAAGGATTTTTCGCGCGTGGGGCCAGCCTTCCTGCGATCTGTTTGCGTCTCCAATGAACGCCAAGTGCAGGAGCTACTTTGCCCTATTACCCTCCAGGGAAGTCCCCAGGGACGCACTGATTCACAATTGGCCCCCGGGACTCCTGTACGCATTTCCTCCATTTCCCCTGATATCAAAGTTTCTCCAGAAAGCCAGAAACCTCCACAGGACAATAATCCTCATTGCCCCATTCTGGCCTCGTCAAATTTGGTTTCCCTTCCTGAAGACACACTGCATTCGGGGACCCTGGATTCTGGACCCAGAGCCAGATCTATTGACTCACTCGTCAGGGGCTCTCCATTCCGCGCTCCGGTCCCTCCATCTAGCAGCTTGGTTGCTCCAATTCCCAACTTAGCCAGGTCTGATCTTCTTTCGCCAGCAGTTCGGAATATTTTGGTGGCTTCTCATAAAGCTTCCACTACTAAAACATATTCTAGTAAATGGAAGCGATTTGTATTCTGGGCGAATACACAGCAAGTGGATCCTTTTATAGCTCCTTTGAATAAAATATTAGAATTTTTAACGGACTTATTCCATCAGGGTGCTTCTCCTGCTACACTAAGAGTTCAATTGGCTGCCATTTCAAATTTCCATGTGGAAGAATGTGGGGCTCCTGTTATGGCCCACAGACTTTGTAAAGCCTTTTTAAAAAGGGTTTTTCATATTAGACCACCGGTCAGATCTCCTACGTCACCTTGGAGTCTAAATTTGTTGTTATCTAAATTAATGTTGCCCCCCTTTGAACCTGCCTCTTCTTGCCCATTAAAATTTTTGTCCTGGAAGACTCTCTTTGGTAGCCATTACTTCCGCTAGGCGAGTATCTGAACTTCAGGCTCTCTCCATCAAGCACCCTTATTTGATCTTTCACTCTGACAGAGTTTCTCTTCGAACTAATTCATCCTTCCTCCCTAAAGTGTGTTCTATTAATAATATTAATCAGTCCATTGAATTACCCACTTTCTTCAAAAATCACTCCAACAAAATGGAGTATATGTTGCACAAATTAGATGTTCACAGACAACTAAGATTTTACTTGGATAGAACAAAAGATCACAGAAAAACTGATCAACTCTTTGTGGCTTTTGCTGATAGCAGGAAAGGACTAGCAGTTACCAAAAGAACTCTTTCTAAGTGGTTAACGGATTGTATAATCTATGTCTATGATTCTTCAAATCAAACTCTTTTGCACAAACCCAAAGGACATTCCACAAGGTCAGTGTCTACATCTTTGGCTCATGCAGCCCGCCTACCACTAGACGCTATTTGTGCGGCTGCTACTTGGTCTAAGCCACATACATTCATTTCTCATTATAAGGTAGACAAGGCTTCTAGGGACAGGGCAACCTTTGGTTCCACTGTGCTCAAGAACGTCCTTCCGTGAGTTCCTCAGGAACAAGGAGCTAGGGCGCTACCCATGTGTAAGAACAAACGGCGAGATTGAACATTATCACATATAGAAGTTATGTCCTTACCATAACGTTCCATGTGGAGTGTTCATCTCGCCTTTGTTCTTACATTCCCACCCTCCCGCCCTTAAGAAGAACGTTCTTTTGATGCCTGGCCGCGGGCATCCTGCTACTGCTTGCAGATGTTGTGTACATAGTTGGCATATATATATATATATATATATATATATATATATATATATATATATATATATATATACGTCTATTTGTTCTTTCTATATATAGTTATGTATAGACTCTTATTCTGTGCATATGTGATGTAAGCATGAATGTGCTCTCTCTAGAGATTGGTTTGCTTGCAAACTAGATCTGAGGTAAAGGCAGAGGGGGATTGTGGGTATTAGATTGTCTCGAGCTTCTTCTCGATGCAGAGCTTGCAAGAGGCCGGCACGGAGCCGAGGATCGGCTCCGAACCCATGTGTAAGAACAAAGGCGAGATGAACACTCCACATGGAACGTTATGGTAAGGACATAACTTCTATTTTTCTGTGTCATTCACTTCAGGTAAACTCTTAAGATTAGCTTGTTTTCTAAGAGTAAAACATAGATGAACATGATGTGAATGACCTGAGATGTACCTCCCTAGACTACATGAAAAGCGACATGGAACAGCTCTGTGATCATGTAGCCCAGGCGGGTATGACCCTGACCCTGAGTAGCATCCTGCCCTCACCAAGAATGATACTGCAATATAAAGAAAAAATGATCAATTTCATCATTTGGCTAAGCTTCTGATGTCATTCAAAGGGGATCCGGCGTCTGTCAGCCTGGGACGACATGATCAACAAACCTCGTTGCTTAGCAAGAGACAGCTTGCACGTGTCACCCCTAGGCTTTCGAATACTGGCCAAGGCTCTTGCTGCTCCCATAGTGCCTTTTTTAATCAAGGCTCAAAAGTCAAACCCACCTCCATAAACAGCACAAATAAAAAAAATGAGGGTTATGCTACTCAACGCCAGGAGTGTAAATTTCAAAATGCACGTGCTCAAAGCACTCCTCAGTATGGAGAACGTCGACATCTGTGCAGTAACTGAAACCTGGTTCAAGGCTCCACAGAGCACCCCAGCACTACCGGGCTACAACTCATACCACACATTTTGGCCACAGAACATGGACTGAAACACAAAAGGAGGGGGTGTATCCATATTCATCAAGGAATACCTACACCTCCAGGTTAGTGGCGCAGCATGATACCTCCGAGGTCATCCATGTGCAACTAACATCAGGCAAATTTGCAGTGCAAATTGTGGCCTACTACAGATCACCCTCCATGACCCAGGACCACCACTCCACCTTTCTGGAGATACTGTAAAACATGAAGGTCCTACCGAACACCCTGATACTGGGCGATTTCAATTACCCTACCGTTAATTGGGAAAACTACTCAAGTACAAACTTCCAGGTCCAGCGCTTCCTGGAATTTATCAACTCAAATGCCCTGGATCAGCTGGTAAACTCCCCTACCAGAGGTGAAAACATATTGGACCTGGTCATCACCAACATAGGCGACAGGTGTTGCACACCGGAGGTCAACCCGTCAGTGGTTACATCAGATCATAATCACTGTGGATGTCCACACCACACCACCACCTCCAGCCAAGGAAACCGCAGTGAAAAACATTTCTATAGCAAACTTCACCTTACTTAAGACAGAGGTGGTAAGTTTCACAGCCCCCACACTAAAGGATAACAGTGTCCAAGATGCAGGAACCTTTACAAATGCACTCTGAGTACCTACAATGCATGGATTGTACCATCCCTAGCAAAACCAAGACTCACTCCCCTAAGAAAAGGAAATCAGTCTGGTGGACCCCTGCCATAAATAGGCTATACAATAGAAGGAGGAAACTAGTTCAGAAAAAAAGCAAATCCCAAGAAGGAAAGACATCCCTGATCAGTATCAGTAAGAAACTAAGGTCCCTCATAAAATCCTCCAAGGCTAACTTTGAAAGAAAAATAGCCAAGGATTCGAAAGATAACCACAAAGCCTTCTTTAGCTATGTCAAGAATCTAAGTGGCAACTCGCAGATATGCTCTGAGCTAGTGCAAAATAGCACAAAATATACTGAACCCACTGATATTGACAACATTTTGGCAGATAGATTCAGTGCAAACTTCACCCCCCTCTCACCCCCAAAAGGGCAAACAACAATACCGGAAAAGTGTAGTGTTCCGGAAATCGCAGATGCACAGCATCAATGGGGCCAGATGGTGTCCCAGGCTGCGTATTGCACGAACTACAGAACGAACTAACCCCCCACCTAAACACACTGTTTAACCTCAGCCTCTCCACAGGCTATGTGCCCGTAGAATGGTGCAAAGCAACGGTTATTCTGCTCCATAAACTTGACTAGCCTGGTCTGCAAGGCTGTGGAGCGCATCATCATGAAACTCATTAACAAAGACATTGGGAACCTCCAAACATTTGACCCGACCCAGTTTGGCTTTGTTAAGGGCAGATCATGCCAACTAAACCTGATTGACGTCTTCGAGACAGTCACCAAGGCCATAGATGAGGGAAAGGTTGTTCACACAGCCTACCTTGACCTCGCCAAGGCTTTTGACACCATTCCCCACTTGGGAATTATAGAAAAACTCACCAGCCTGAACATAAACCCCTACGTCACGAGATGGGTTGCCAACTGGCTTACAGACAGAAGTCACACGGTAAGAATAGCGGGCTCCAGGTCCGACTCTAAACCAGTCACAAGTGGTGTCCCACAAGGCTCGGTCCTGGGACCCCTACTGTTTGGCATATACTTCTCAGAAGTACAGGCAAACACAGGAAGGACTATGGCTAACCAAGTTCACCGATGACTGCAAACTGGGAGCCATAATTGACTCTCCGGCTGACACGGACATTCTCCAAAAGGGCCTTACTGAGACAGACACCTAGTGTCAAAGTCATGGTCTCAAGCTAAATGCCAAAAAATGCATAGTCATCCCATTTGGGAAAAACAAAACACCCATGAATTACCACATAGGTGGAAGCCCCCTTAATATAGAAGAGATAATAAGAGATCTGGGGACCCAGGTAGATGGTAATCTCTCCTTTGACAATCATATTTCCAAAGTAGTTAGGAAATCCTTCTATGTAGCCCATCTAATTACTAAAGGGTTCGCATCTAGAAATAAAGAGGTTATAGTGGCCCTCTACTCGTCACTCATCAGACCCATCAATAGAGTACAATGCTCCATTTGGGATGTACCTCACAAAACACTTCCAACAGCTGGAAAGACCACAAAAGTACCTCACCAAGAGGATTACTGGCCTCAAACATATGTCCTATGCAGCCCGACTGGAAAAACTCCAGCTGTACTCAGTCGCATATCGCTTACTCAGAGGTGATCTCTGCCTGACTTACAAAGCCATGTCCAACTCAGAATTGATGGACATGCTCCACCTAAAGAAATCCAAGTCACTGCGAGCCACTTGCTCTAGTGAGCTAAACCTCGCCATAACAATAAATAGAACATGCTGGAGGGATAGATTCCTGTCACAGAGACTCCCCATGCTTTGGAACCTTGACGAGTGGATGGGTAACAGAAAATACACCCCTGGGATCACTTCATTGGCTCTTCTTGACAGAGGCTCAGTTAATTAATCAATGGGGCGGTGAAAGCTGACACACCCTGGCTAGGCTTATAAATGCCCTCAGGCAGATAGCCTAGTACCTACCTATGAACCTATGAACACCTATTGCCTTAATAAGTTCTGCATTACCCAAAATAATTTTCCAATTATTCAGGATCACACTTTTAATGTTAATGTTATCCAGACTTATAGGAACTGAAAAACTGAGCATCTGTAGTAATATTGTCAGTTCTATCAATAGATTTTCAATCCTGCTGTTAGAATGGGCTTAAAATAACTTTCTCTTTTGTTAATAATATATTGAGCTATTTTGAAAACTGTGGCTAGTTTAGTACCTCATTCAATTAGTAATTCTACCAGAAAATTAATCTCTTCTAAAGATACGTTCAAATCGGATGCAAGCCTTGACACGCTAACCAGTTGTCCTTTAAGTTATGCTTAATAAAACTCTGGTGTAGACTTTTGGCATGTGAATAATTGTTGGTGAAAGTTGGTTTACAATAAAATTTTATTTCAAATGTGTGTAAAGCTACTTTCACAGTAACAATAATGTTTAAATAGTTAAGTGTGTAACCAGGTTCACCAACTGTAAACTTTAGAAATTCAGTAATATTGCTGATTTGTTTGTGTCTTTCGGCTTTTCCCGGTTAGGGGTCGTCACAGCGGCGCTCCGGTCCACTAATAATTGGCAGTAGAGTTTTACGTGCTGGCTTGCCGGGCCTAACGCACAACCTTCAACGAAGGAACATCCGTTCACGCATGTCGCCACACAGAAGACGCTCTAACTGAGAATCGAACGGGCAACATCTGTGAGGCGACAACGCTACTGCAGCACCACCACCGCAGTCAGGTGTCAAAAACTCAGTAAACTTTCTTGATCACCTGCCCATATAAATATTAAATCATCTATAAATTGCTAATAAAAAAAACTAAATAGTGGATGTCTATAAAGAAAATTGTGTTCCCATTGAGCCATGACTAAATTAGCAAAAACAAGATCTGCTGTTGCTCCTATTGCTACTGCTTTTCATGGTGATAAATTTTATTAAAAACAAAAAAAAATTCTCCGTAATAAATAAATCAACTTGCAAATGATATTTATCTTATCTTTGCTAAATGCAGTGACATCACTCAAAAAAATCATGAACACATTCCACTCCTTGTAGAATACTAATATTTAAAGGTACTACATCTAGAGTGAATATCAGGGCCTTGTTGCCATTAATTTTATACTTTTAACAGATCTAAAAAATGCCTGGAGTCTTTGATGCAAGATGGAGTCAGTTATACGTTTTAGAACTCCATAGAAAATTCACCAGTCACCTTACTCTTTAACTATTTTTGACCTTCACAATCATTCCTTAGAGAGAGCCTCAATTTTCAAATACCTAGGATTATGCCTTGATCAGTCACTAAACTTCCATTTCCACATAGACAAAGTGTGAGCCAAAATAAACTCCCTCTTCTGGGCTAAAAAGGTCTCCCCTTTTCTATCCCAACCAGTCAGAGCAGCCATTGGCAAAGGAATTCTTCTTTCTCAACTTGAATATGGGTTTCCAGTTTTTGCTCCTGCCTCCAAGAAAAGCACTGCCACACTTCAGGCTATGTCAAACAGCCTCTGCTAATTCATTACAAACTCACCTGTCTGTGAGCATCTCTTTATCACACTAGAAAAAGCCAAATGGCTACCCATAATACAAAGAACAAAACTTATTTTTGGGATCACAACTCTACAAACTACTTTAGCTCCACACATGTACTCTCCTTGGAGCTAGACTTCATGAAAAAACCCTCCTCTTACAACCTGAGACACTATTCAAAAGCGAAACCAACTCTCATTACCCCCTAGAACATAACTCCACAACATTGCACATGCTTTCCTCTCGGGCACCTACTCTTTGGCGAGCTCTCCCCATTGCCATTAAGGAAATCAACGCTTATTCAAAATTCAGAATGCCACTCAAAAAGCACTTAATCCAAGCTGCTTCAACACAAAACATGTCACCTAACCCATCTCCTTTCCAAGTCTCGCCTCGTCTCTTTTTTTCTCTCTCAAGATTTACTGAAGATTGACCTACTTTAGAAACTAATGTATATACTGTACATTACACACTGCTTAATTGTACATTACACTGTGCTTGTTGACTGGAATGTATGTACTTTTTTTTTTTTCTATGAAATTAGTCTGAAGGTTATTGCTTACGTTTCTGTAATTCGTGTTTGTGAAATGTTTTGTATTTCACCTGGGCTGAGTCTGAAACTGATCAGTTCACAAACTCTGTAAACAAATATAAATAAAAGAAATATTACAAAGTTCAATATAGTGACTGAATCTATACTAATATATTCAGTCCTAAAACGACTGTTAAAATGGTCTAATACAGTCTTTGTGTGTTTTAGGAACACCGAACAGTTGTCCAAGTGTAGGAGCCTCTACAAATATAAAACTGTGCAACTCACGATTAATGTTACCATGATGTAACAATTCTAATAAAACATTATCAGTTTCCTTATAACCACGCTGCACCAAATCCATTTGAATTAATTTATATAAAAAAGCATCATTTAGTAACATCTCATTACTTATTTAATATAATCTTCATTACTCTTAATAAGTAAACCATTGCCCTTATCTACTTTCACTATATGTGTTTTACCATCACACATTGTTAGACTGGGGAGAATATTTTTCTTTAGATATGTTACAGAACCTAGTAATTTTTCTGCTTCAAAATCTGTATAATATTTTTCTTGCAAAATTCAACAAATGTGTAAGGTATAGACATCAACAGTGGGTTGCAGGTGCAACCTTTTTTTTTTGTTTTTATTTTATTTTATTTTTTTTTTCAAAATAAGTTTTCTTGCTGAAACCCTCAGTTTGAATAAGGTGATGTTCATCGTGTTACCCTGCTGCAGTCATCACACTTGGGTTATCCTGTCGTCAGGCGGTCCCGCAGTCGGCTGGAATTCCAAAGTCTTGGTCCGGCGTCGGTTGCTGTCACTTCTTCCCTGACGTCAGTGCGCCAGGGGTATATATAATGCAACCAACGCCATTTTCTTCAGTCTTTCTTGCCGCATGGTGCCCGAAGCAGAAGCAGTTCGCAAGTGCTGGTCGGCCGACTACTGAGATTTTCGAATTCGAATTTCAGACCGAAGTCTTCTATAAAGCTAAGTACCCCGTTGGGGAAACTTTTCTTGCCTCAGACCGATGTCAGAAAAAGTTAACAGTTGTATTTCTTGTGGGACGCAAATACCTCATAAGGATTTTCATTCTTATTGCATACCTTGCCTAGGCCCAGACCACGACGTCACTAGTTGTCGTTTTTGTGCTAGGTTTAATAAACGTACTATTAAAAGACACTTTGATTTCGCACGACACTACTTTGGTAGGAAATTTAACTACACCATGCCGTCGGAGCAACCGACTACCGGCATGCACAAAAACCGCAAGGATAAGGACAGACAGCCCAGGCCTAAGCCAGATTCTGAGGCCTCGGCTGGTCCGGTCTCCAGTTCTCCGGTCCTCAGTGAGGCTCCGACGCACCCCCTGACTACCGCAGATCTGGTACCCGAGACCGCTTCAGATTTTTTGACGGAATGCACCAGGCCGACGCAGCCTTTTAGTTCAGGCCCTATCGACGACATTGCTGAAAAGGATGTCGGTTCTGCAGAAACCCCAGCGGTTTCTGAAGGCGTTTTCAGACCGATGACGCTCTCCATTAAATCGTTTTCTAAGACGAAGACTCCTATTAAATCTAAAAAGACTGCACTTCAGTCCCCTGTTCAAGGCCCTATGCCTAAGAAACAGATGCTCAAAATGGCTGAAGATTTGACCACTTTAATCGGGGGTTCCCAGCCCCCTCCTGACAAAAGGCCTAGACAAGAGGAAGATTATGCATCTTCTGAACAGGTGTCCATTTCTTCAGACTCCTCTGAGGACCAAGATTACTCCTTCTCCCCTTATGAAGATTCTGATGCTGAGGATTCCATTCCCTCAGCTTCTCCTCCTGAAGACTACTCCTTTGGGGAAACTTTACACACTATGAGGGAACATTTTCACTGGGAGGGTCAGGACTACTCTGACTCGAAGAAAAGGCTCAGAGTTTCTTTTACTCCCCCAACACAGACCACTTGCTATCCCACCAGTTTTAGACATTGTCGATGATGTTTACTTAGAATCCAGTTTTAACCCTGATTCTCTACCTCCAGCTCTGGCTAAGCCTGACAGATATTATAGAGTGCCTGATTCCCACAAATTTCTTTACAAAAGCCCTGTTGCTGACCCAGAGACAATCTCCCAGGATCCCAAGGGGGCTAAGGCTTCTATGGCTAAAAATCCTGTACCTTCTGAGAGGGATTCCAGAGCTCTAGACAGGTGGGGGAAAAAGGTTTACACCTCAGCCACTCTAGCTATGAGGGTACTAAATTGCCAATTTCACATGCTTAAGTATCAGCAATTTCTAATCTCTCAGTTAAAGCAAAAAATGACCACTCTCCCTCAACAATCTGAATTGAAAGAAATGCAGGATCTGCTGCATGCCACTGAACAGGTGGGCAAACATACCTTACAATGTGGGTTTGATTCTTTGGAGGCCTCCTGCAGAGCAGCTGTCACTGGGTCTGTTATACGTAGGCATGCTTGGTTAAAGGAACAAACTCTGCCTGATCATGTTAAAGCAAAACTTCTAGATGCTCCCTTACAGCAGGATGTTCTTTTTGGAGTTAAAGCAGAAGTCTTAAAGAAAATGGAGGATAAGGCAAAATCTATGCAGACAGTCAAAGATTTCCTACAGGTACAGCCCCCTCACTTCAGCAGAAACTGGCCAACTAAAAATTGGTCCTTTCCAGCTGCAGACAGACCACAGAGGGGTAAATACAGACGCCCAAGGGGCAGAGGACAACCACAAGCCCAGTACAAACCTCGCAAATGGGACACTACAACACAAGGGAGGAGAAGACTCAATGACTTGCACCTCATCTGGCCAAGCAACACTGTCTTGGCAGCCACCTTGGGAGGAAAACTCGCACTTTTTTCAGACAACTGGCACATTGTCACAAAGGACAAATGGGTCCTAGACATAATTTTACGAGGATACAGATTCCATTTTCACACCTTGCCAATGAAAAGAGGAATGCCAAACCTGCTACAAAATCAATGGGCGGAGGCACAAAAACAAATTACAGCTCTCATGGACATGAACCATTCAACTGGTACCTACTCAAGAGCAAGGTCAAGGATTTTACTCAAGACTCTTTCTAGTGCCCAGAAAGGACAATGTCTGGAGACCAATTCTGGACCTTTCAATTTTAAACACTTACTTACAAGTACCCAAATTCAAGATGCTAACACTATAGCAGCTTCTTCCCATGTTGGGCAAGGAAGCATGGCTAGTAACGTTGAACCTCAATGAGGCATACCTGCATGTCCCTATCAGACAAAGTTGCAGAAGATACCTCCATTTCATTGCAGGTTCAACCCATTACCAATTCTCTGCACTGCCCTTTGGCTTATCTACTGCGCCCAGAGTCTTCACAAAATGCCTGGCACCAGTAATTGCATACTGCAGACAGAGGGATTCAAATATACCCATACCTGGACGACTGCCTCATCCAAGCAGAAAGCAAGGACATTCTACTACATCATCTGGCTTTTGTGAAACATCTACTAAATTGCCTGGGGTACACAGTAAACGAAAAGAAGTCAAAACTAGTACCCTCACAAAATATGACATTCCTGCGTGCCAGCTTGAATACAACGGCCCAGAAGGCTTATCTGACACCAGACAAACAACTACAACTGACTCAATATTTCAAAGCAATGGCATCAAAGGCCCAATTAATTGCAAGAAAAATTCTGCAGGCCTTGGGCTTCATGGCATCTTGCATACTACTACCACCATTTGCAAAGCTGCATATGAGGAAATTACAGTGGTACCTAAAAAGCGTATGGTCTCAACACAGCCACAGCTTGGATAAAATGATATCTCTCATTCCCTGCCTACAACAGGAGTTTCTATGGTGGTCACAGGCATGTCACCTCAACAAGGGTCAGCCTTTCACCTTGCCCCCAGCCAGGCAAACTATCACAACAGATGCATCAGATTACGCCTGGGGGGCTCACATGGCAGGACAGTGCGTTCAAGGCATTTGGACTACAGATCAAAGGAATCTGCACATCAATCAAAAAGAGATGCTAGCTGTACAGAAAGCTCTGACAGCCTTCAAGGATCTATTACATCCAGGACAACTGACAATAAAGACGGACAACACCACAGTAATGTGGTACCTAAACAAACAGGGGGGTACTCACTCCTACCCTCTGTGCAGGCAAGCCGATGACCTTATGGAACACAGCTGTGGCTTACCAAGTTCAGTTACAAGCTCAATTCCTGCCAGGACAGAAAAATACATTGGCAGACGACCTCAGCAGAAACATCATGGATCCCCAAGAGTGGAAACTAGATCCATAAGTATTTACAATGGTAACTCAAAAATGGGGCCTTCCGAACATAGACCTGTTTGCCAGCCCTCAAAACTATCAACTAACAAAATTTTGTACAAGGACACTTCATCATCAAGCGTGGAAAGTGGACACACTCTCTTTCAGTTGGAAAAATCTGACAGTATATGCCTTCCCTCCATTGCCTCTCCTCACAAAGGTACTGCTGAAAGTCAAAAAGGAGAGACCACGACTGATTCTCACAGCCCCAGACTGGCCACGCCAGCACTGGTACCCGCTTTTGAGGAATATGGCCCGCGGCCCACCATGGATATTACCACAAATTCCCCATTTGCTCACACAACAGAACAATCAGATTCTTCACAGCCAGCTCAAAACCTTAAATCTGGCAGCATGGCAAATCAACTAAGCATCCAGCCAGCCCCTCTTTCCCAAGCAGTTATGGATGTTATTCTGGAAGCTAGGAGGCCAAGCACCAGAAAGGCTTATTCGGACAAATGGAAAAGATTTCATAGGTTCATAGGTTCATAGATTAGTACTAAGCTAACTGCCCTTGCGAGCCATTTTAAGCCTAGCCAATTATCCCGTGAGACTCAAACTCTGCACCTTGTGTTTGTAAGGCAAACACCTTAACCATTAGGCCACCCTCCCAACCCGGCCACCCTCCAGGCGATGCATTCTATTATCCATGTTGATGTCCACGATCTTAGGCCGTACTGACTACCTGTACACGTGTATTTTCTGTGGCGCGTCATGTAGGTGCACAATACTGCAATGATGATTGGTAAATAGGCAGGGGTCCTCATCCCACCAGTAGCAACTGTGTGCGAGTGTGTGTTACTGTGTCAGTGAAGCCGTGAGTGTGTGTGTGTGTTACAGTGGCACTAAATACATGTGTGTCAATACCTGAGTGCGTGAGTGCAGTTGTGTGTTGGCATCCTGTCATAGGAAAGTGTATTACTGATTCCCATTGAGGCATCACACTTCCTCTGGACTCTACCCTTGTAATCAGCTAGACCACTCCCTTACCTCACCACTCCATGTAACTGTACCTGTGATGTCACCCTTTATGGATGCCACGTCTGTGGCCACAGAAGCTTAATACACAGCTATCATGCTCTTGGAACAGTAGACGTGTTTGTAACATGGGACATTCTCACTGGTATGTGGCAGCTACACGGTGCATGCTGGTATATTCATACATACCTGTGAGTAGTCCACATTGACATATGGGACACTTAGCTGCAAACACTGACATCCACCGGCACATGCAATTAGACCTGAAGAAGGGCAGCAGATCATCATGACCAACATGCATTTACTGTTGTTACACAAGACACATACTGTTAACAGTATTGTACACCTGTACTACATGATATATCTTCTGCCTGTCAGCAGTCAACATTTGTAAACTACACATATCATCCTAGTCTGTTCACCCTGTGCATCAGACCATATGAGCATGTCCCTGCACCGATGGTGTGGATGTCAGGGATGCGGCACAGGCATTATCCTATGCACAGTGTGTTAATGTTTGCCAGTGGCCTAGGCTGCACTATTGGATGACATCATGTGTGTGGGTTTGGGCCTTTGATCTAACTGAGTGTGTGTGGATGTTATGCATGTGTGTTGCGGTGCCCTACATGTGTGTCCAGTGTGTGCGTGTATGTATGCACACAGTTCTCCCATGTGTCTGGCCTACACTGGGGTATTATTGACAGCTGCAGATTGTACAGGCGAGGTTTTACAGTTCACGGTGTCCGGCCACGGACATGTGACCTGTGCCTGCCAGGGGTTGCATGGGCACTAACAGACAGAGGTGCAGATTGGGTACTGTCTGATGTCACTAGTCCACTGGAACCGTGTCCCTGTTGGGACCGCCCCGGGCCACGTGCACGTGGCCTGCTGTGTCGTGGTGTGGACAGCACAGCACCAGATGCACTGCTGCTGCTACCACCACTATGGGAACGGGCATGTGAGGTAGCGCGTACACGTGGACCTGACACAGGTGATGTAGCAGGCCTACGTCCACATGCCAGACTCCTCACTCCTACCAGATGTTCCAACACAGACAACTCACGCTCGCGGATTGTCATGCTATGGTCAAGGACTCCAACCATGTCACTCAACCGTCTCTCCAAAGCATCAAGGACTCCAACCATGTCACTCAACCGTTTATCCAAAGCATCAACAATTTACTGTTGAGCATTTACCATTGCCTGGATGCTGTTGTTTAAAGATTGGACAGCAGCCCTCTGTAGCCTCTGATCTTCTCTGTTGCGCCATTCAGCATGTGCCTGTGTCTCCATTACAGCCTGAAACGTGCGTCTGGTGACACCAGCTGCTGCACTTTGTCGTGCAGGAGCATGTTGGCCAGAGGTCCTCCTACGAGCAGCACTGGCCACGTGCCTGTGTGGGGCACCACCAGTAGTTTGGCTGCACCATGGTGTGCAGGCACACCTTCCATAGACCCCACACTTTCCTGTTCCAAGCTACCACGTGCCAACTGTCCTTCCTCTATGGCCACTGGTGATAGGGTATGTGAAGGTATGGGATCTGTGTGCAGGGATGAGGTGGATATAGATGGAATGGCAACCAATGGCACAGTTTCAACCCCTGACAACTCTGCCTGTGTCCCAATCATACATTCATCATCACTGCTAGAGTCTGTGGGGACACCAACATCTGATGTACCGCAGGAGGGCAATGCACCTACATCACCTGTGAGGGCAGACAAGAACTGTACATTACAATCTATACAATAGACACACACACGCACACACACGCACACGAGCACACACACACGCACACACACGTGATATGACAGAAGGCATGCAACATGCATGCGATATGGCAGATGGCATGCAGCCCAGACAATAAAAGTGGTAGTTATCATACATCCCTAGGTTGCACACAACAGCATGCATGCGTCATAGCAGACGACATGCAAATTACACAATCATAGTAGTGTTTAGCATACATCCCTGTGTTACACCATGTGGACCAGCACAGGTTAACAGTACACCTGCCTGATGTGTGGCATATGACCTTGATAATCACATGTAGTATGACATGTTATCTGCTGACATGTGCAATGACATGCATACATGTTTAAAACAATGGTGTCCTTTCAAATATACAGTGGGGCAATGGTGTACCAATTCAGTGTTGTCTGTCTGCCCTACAGATATACTGCAAATTTAGCTGATGTGCATGGCCAATGCAGGGAATCACGAGGCATCTCTAGTGCTATACAATGTGAGTTACAGACAGGGTTCATAGCCATGACTGTGTTCAGATAAAATACATATATACTGTGGAATGTGACACACGTCAGTGAGGTGTATACACACTAAACCATGATGTGGAAGTTGTGACACAGGTCACTGATGGGTATATGGATGAAACCCCTGCACATATGCAACCATATTGCTGCAGCCTGGCAACTATGGCCAGACATGGCGAACACGTCGGATTTTGTGCCTGGAACCAATCTAAAGGCCAAGACACAATTCAGCCTCACATGCCTTACATTCTACAGTATTTAACTGAGATGTTGCACAAAGGACTTTCTTTCTCCTCCATTAAAATCCATGCTTCAGCTATTTCGGCCCACTACAACACGTATCCACCCTTATTTTCGTATCCACTTCTAAGGCAGTTCCTCAGAGGGGCAAAAAACATTAGACCACCCAGACGAGCACCTACACCAACATGGGACCTCAATTTTTTTCTAGAAAAACTAACATTACCTCCCTTTGAACCAGCTTTCTCTGCAGATCTCCAGTTCCTATCATGGAAGACTGCACTGCTGCTAGCAATAACTTCAGCTAGAAGAGTCTCAGAGCTACAGGCACTGATGGCAGTGGAACCTTTCTTCATTTTTCGTCAAGACAGAGTTTCTGTACGAACTAATCCTTCCTTTATGCCTAAGGTGGTTTCCAGTGTGGCTCTAAATCAAACCATCCACTTGCCCACCTTCTTCCCAAATCCACAAAACAAAGGTGAGAGACTCCTGCATTCCTTGGACATTCACAGGCAGCTTCGTTACTACTTGGACAAAACTAAGGTTTTCAGAAAATCTGACCAGCTCTTTGTATCCTATGCTGCAGCTTCTCAAGGGAAGGCTATATCAAAGCAAACCATTTCCAAATGGATAGGTCATTGCATACGTTTTTGCTATACTCATCATGGAAAACAAGTTCCTGCTACCATTAGTCCCCACTCTACCAGGGCAACAGCTACTTCTACAGTCTTTCTCAGGGGGTTTCCAACCAAGGAGATTTTGGAAGCTGCAACTTGGAGTTCAGTACACACCTTTACCAAACACTATCACTTACCACTTTATTCTAAGACCAGGGCGGGCTTCGCCACTGCAGTTCTGCAGGGTCTCCTAGCCTCCTTTAACCCCCTATGATACCTCCACCCATTCTTAGCTTTGGGATTCAACCCAAGTGTGATGACTGCAGCAGGGTAACACGATGAACATAGTACAGTTTTGTACCTACCATAAATGTAGATGTTCGAGTGTACACCCTGCTGCAGTCCAGGTTACCCTCCCTCCATCCCCTCTGACCTACTGGCTAAATCTCTTCAATACCTTCCTGATGTATTTGCTTATAGCTGAAGGGATTTTGTGTTTGTACAAGTTTACTCAATTTGGTACTAATTACTGACCACCTTTTTGGGGGCACCTGACATCTGGGACAAGAAAAACTGAAGAAAATGGCATCGGTTGCATTATATATACCCCTGGCGCACTGACGTCAATCAAGAAGCGACAGCAACCGACGCCGGACCAAGACTTTGGAATTCCAGCCGACTGCGGGACCGCCTGACGACAGGATAACCCAAGTGTGATGACTGCAGCAGGGTGTACACTCGAACATCTACATTTATGGTAGGTACAAAACTGTACTTTCTCTAAGTTTGCCCTTTTAACTGGAGTAGAAGACATACCTTTGGATAAAAATGTAGTGTCTCTGAAGGGGAGAGGAACTAAGATTGTAAGTCAGAACTTCCATCTGGGATAACTTCTCTATCGTCCTCTTCATCTGCACCTCCACTGTTTATTCCTGTTGTTCATCGACACTGCTGTAGTATTTGGCATGTTCGAATTCTGTCTATTTGCTAGTCTCTAAGATCTCAGTGGCTGTTTTCGCAATTCAAAAAAAAATTTTTTTGATTAACAAGCACTTTTTGATTGGTTCTCCCGGGCTGATGACACTTGGAAACCGACAAGGGCTTATGATTTACTCACTGTACACTTCTTGATCATATTTCAATTTTTTAGTCTTTCTGTATATACTATAATACTATCCACATCTGTCCATTTTGTCATTTAATGCTGCCACATTCATAGAATGTAAATGGACAGATGAATCTTGTTTAATGTTATTGTTGATTTAAGCCTTTTCCTTTTTATAAACCATTTATGATCAAAATAGTATGTTTCTTAATAATTTTAACTAACTGTAGCCCAGTTTCATTAAACAATTCAGCCAGGTAATTGTATATTGAGTCAGTGTTAGATATGCTACTGGGAAATGTATATACTCTTAAACCCATTGACACCTGTTTTGTCCTGATTAATTGGTCTAAATACAAGTTATAGTACACTAATAATTTGTATTAAAATTTTCTCTAACTCTTATGTAACCAAAAACGTTACCACTATTGTTTTTCTGATATGAAATTGGCATAAACATTTGTCTCTTTAAAAGGGACTTTGAAGTATGGTAGGAACACCTTATTCCTTGGATGTACCGGTAACAGAACCTTTTCGTTTAGGACTAGAAACTTGAGGTACATAAGGCAATTATTGTACCAATGTTTATTTGTGTCGCCCTTAATTTTAACAATAGGATATGCTACAAACAATAAATCTCGTTATCGGTGAACATGGGAAAAAAAATCAGATAATGTTTTCATAGTCCTTTGTCTCTCTTTCCCTATGGCTTCCACTTTAGCCATTAACTCATCAATGGAGTCTGAAACTACAGTGAAGATGTTGGCGTTTGAATCATAACAGAGGTCTTGTTTTCCATGGCTGAAGAAGCATTACATCACAGACCAAAAAACAGACAGCAACTTCAGCTGTCAACCATAACCATAAAATGATTACAAAATGTACTTAGAAGACCATTTTGAGTGCTGTTGTCCATAAACTTAACCAGAACTTCATCAGAACTACTAACCATGTGCAGACTTATTTTAAATACACTAATACAAGTCATGACTGTAACTACTTAATTCTGTATAACTATTGTGGTCTAACGTTAAAAAACAAACAAAAAAAAAACCTACTTTAACTTTTGGTATAATTAATTTCCTCACTGGCAAAGACTTAAAAAATATTTGATATTAATATATTCATTTAATCCTGGAAATGTACATGCTTTAAGGGACAACTGCTATTTCAGCTTCTTTACCTCTATGTAATTATTAACATCCCTGCTCCTGTACAAGCAAGGAATGAAACTCAGAACACTAAAAATTAACTTGTTAAAACTAGTACACTTTGAGCTATGTTTAGCTAAAGCATTCTTGATGTCAGCGATATGTTCTTACATGTGTGCACAAAAACTTCTCTTAGTTCTGCCAATATAAAAACTCTGACAGCTGCAACACTGTGCCATGCAAATGAGGCCTTTACTTTGACAAGTAAAGTAATGCTTGATGCATACGCTCATTTGATTGTGTCAAAAATAATCAGAATTACCTAAAGGAATGTACTTGCACCATTTATAATGTACACATGGAAATAGACCCACTGTGGAAACATTTTGTTTTCTCATTTTTTTGCGTCATTAACTTCAAATAAACTATTAAGATTGGCTGGTCTTCCAGAAGTAAAACATAGACTAACTCCTGCTGCCTTAGTAAGTTCTGCATTACCCCAAATAGTTTTCCAATTATTCTGGATCATACTGTTAATCTTGACGCTATTCAAAATTACAGCAACTGAAAACTTGACGGTGCCTGTATTAAATTTGTCATTTCTGTTAATAGATGTTAACCATGCTATTAGAATGGGCTTAAAATAATTTTCTGTCCTACTAATAACCTCTTGAACTGTTTTGAAAACCGTGAATTGTTTGTAACCTTTATCAATAAGTAACTTGGCCAGAAAAGGTATCTGTTCTAAAAATGCATTCAAATCAGATGTAAGCCGTGATACCCTAACCAGTTGTCCGTTGACATTGCACTTTATAAAACTGTAGTGTAGACTTTTATTGTGGCAGTTACAAACTGTCCATCAGATATTAGGCAGCTCAGGATATGAAACTTTGCCAGGCTGCCTTTTTTTAACCCATGATGTTTTGCTTGGGGACATTACTATCAATATCCCTTTTGGTGTGCTACAGTGAGAAAAGCATAAGTGAAATGGCCCCAGACCATATTAGAGTTTGTCTGGTAAAAATATTTGCACCTTGGTCAGTAAGTGTTTTTTTCCCTTGCTGTAATTTATTTCATCTGTCAGCTTGGATGTTGGCATCCTGTTTTAGATTATTCACCTTATTCTTTTAATGCTTTGTACAGTCTTGTGTGTCTTTATTTCATCCGTAGATCTTTAGGCATTTTTCTCATTTCTGCCATTAGTTCCACTGCAGTTTATCATAACTGCCTTTATTTTGTATCTTGGTTGTTAACAAAAAGTTTGTTTTATTGTTTTGTTGCTGTGGACATATTGTTTCCTGATGAAATGCATGCTTGTCTGCAGTGGAAGTTTATTTTCACACATACTGTGTCTGTTGCTTTTGAGAACAACATTGAGTCAACAGGTGTAGCATTTTTGTTAATCTTTCATTTTTAGTGCCCTGAGGGATGAAGATAAATTATTTTTTTGGTGGAGAAAACACTGTCAGCCGGGGTTTAGTCTTACCTCAACAAGGAATGATTCCTCAGAACTGTTGGCATCCACCCCCAAACTTTGTTAAAAATTATTTTTGATTTTACCAAAAGCTCAGAAAACGAAAGCTTAAAACTTAGAAGAGGAGACAGTCTTCTTCAGGTCCTCATACTAAAAAGCAAAAGTCTACTTAAGTAGATCCTGTGTTTCATTGAGAGTTGTGACTTGAGGCTCGTGCTACATTGGTAAAGCCACCTAGGTTGGCTTCTAACTGGTAAGGTAGTGTCTGTAATTATCATCTTCAGACCAACTCTTGCAAGGTCCTATGACCTACTTTCCCCAGGAATCGATCGACAAATTTGTGGAAGCATTTATTAGGGCTTAGCTGAAATGTTTGCAGCTTCATTCCCATCTCATTTTAGGTTAGAGGCTTTTCATTTTTACACCTTTTCTTTGTCTTCCAGCTGTTCCTGGCTTTCCTCACTGAGGTCCATAATATGAATGCTGGCATCAAGCCAGATGGTGTTTGATTCAACATTAGAAGACATGTTATCCGTGGTTCCAGTTGTTCCTGGCTTTCGTCATTGAGGTCCATAGTATGAATGCTGGCATCAAGCCATATGGTGTTTGATTTAACATTAGAAGACGTGTTATGTGTGGTTCCAGCTGTTCCTGGCTTTCCTCACTGAGGTCCTTAATACGAATGCTGGCATCAAGCCATTTAGTGTTTGAGTCAACATTAGAAGACTTGGTTATCTGCAGTTCCTGTCACTGACAACTCTGTTTTGACTACAACAGTTGGTACCACTGCAGTTGGCACTGGAAGTTGATTCTTTGGATATAAACTCATCAGTGTTGAGGTCATATTTAGTGAGTTTGACTTTTCAGCTGTCAGTGCTGATGCCCTCCATTTCTTCTAGGTCATTGGTGCCTGGTAATGTTGATGCAAACTATTCTGCAGGTATGTAAAACAAACAAATAGCTGAGCACAAAAGTAGAAATACTACAAACAGGCAGAAAAAATGTTATTCTTCTTTAGCGCCTCGACTTAACCTGTCTTCAAGAAGTACACAAAACAATAGCAAAACATTCCCCTTAAATACCCCTCCCTAATCAAACAATTAAAACAGCAATAAACTAATTAAATCAAATATTTCCATTTAATTTCACAATTAAGGCCATGTGGAACCATCGTATTTAGTAAATTTGTTTAGTAAATAACCCATTACCTAAGGGTATCTTTCCTTGTTCAAACATTTCATAAATTGGGTAATAAGAATTTTGCAGTGTTAGGTAATTTTTCATGTACCACTACAGGTATTATTTACGCTTTACGTTGTCCATGTAATTTAATATACATTGAGGAGACTAAAAGAATGTTTAAACATCGATTACACGAACATGTCAGAGACGTAAAGAAATGTAGAGTGGAAAGTTCCATTGCAATGCACTTTATGTAGTATCACAAAAGTGATTACAAGTTGCTGCAAGTTACTATTTTAGATAACGTTTTTTGTTAAATTAGGTGATGATGAAATGTTAAAGAATAAATTACTTTTTAAGGAATCTTTATTTATTTTGAAGTATAATACTATGGTTCCACATGGCCTTAATTGTGAAATTAACTGGAAATATTTGATTTAATTAGTTTATTGCTGTTTTAATTGTTTGAATAGGGAGGGGTATTTAAGTAGAATGTTTTGCTATTGTATTATGTACTTCTTGAAGACTGGTTAAGTTGAGGCGCTAAAGAAGAATTAAATTTTTTGGATCCTGTTTCCTGCCTGTTTGTGGTATTTCTACTTCTATTCTGCAGGTACCCCTTTTGGCACCTGCACCAGCTGTTGTCTTCTGTTTCTTTTCAAGAACCTATTGCTCTCCTATTTGCCAGCAGCAAGACAGATTTGAAGGTCTTAGACATAGTATGTGACATTAACTCCAGACCATGCTTCTTCATTCATAAATCCATCTTAAGGGAAACAAACTTGTAGGAGAAAGAACACTGACTCACCAGTTGAATTACTCATGCTTGTGGTACGACATTGAGAACAGATTCCCTCCCCTACCAGTTATCCATATTCAGGAAAATCTTAAGAGATGATGCAGAGAGGGGATGCTCATTAACCCGGTGTCCTTGTCACAGAAGACTTCAAGAGGCTTTCAGGATCCTCCAAGCATCTTGGGGTGCTCCCCCACATATAGAAATGTTAAAAACTAGCTTACCAGTATGGCATGGACAGACCAAATACTGGGGCAGACATACCAAGGAAATTAGACAGGATCCGCCAGCTCCCTATGGGTTGAAACTGCTGGTGGAAGACCCCAAAGCCTGATGTAGCTGTGGCAGTGACAGCCCTACAGTCCACCCCCTTCCCGATAATGAGATTGGAGCAGTGGGGAGATTGGCAAGCAAATCTATGCCTCCCCCGCATTCTGTTTAAGGGCTATATGCTACATAACTCATATGGGTAATCAGCAGTAGCACAGTAGCTGTGGTCCTCCTGCTGGTGAAATGTAACTAAAATTTATGAGGACTTGTATAACTCTGAAGGTATTTGTGGTCATCTGTCCCTACACCTTCTTAAGTGATTGACCATTACACAGGATAAGTGGGTATAGACAGCAAATTTCAGAGGATATTCCATTCTACTTTGCATCCCTCCACAGCCCCACATCTTTCTACCCTTGCTAGACATTATATCCCCACCAAAATGCAACAAAGAAAGAAGACTTGATCCTTCTGCAGATATGAGACATCCAAGAAGTGCTATCAGACCAGGAGGAGAGAGAACACCACTCCAGGGTGTTTTTCATATCAGAGAAAACAAGAGACTTGGGTCCCTTTCTAGATTTAAGTTGCCTAAAAGCCTTCCAGAAGAAGTCTTTTGGATGGTCATAGTACAGTCTATCCTTCCATGTCTGTCAGGAGACTGGAGTTTGCTCTTTAGATATCCAAGAGGGTCTGTCTGCACAGTGATGTTTAAGAAGTTGTTTTTCCAGTATGGTGCTCTTTCTTTATGATCCATAAGTCTCTTTCATGTTTAAGAGGTGTTGAGAATTTAATAATCTTTATAAATCCATGAAAGCAGATTATTGTACTGCAGTTTATTTTGTGTAAAGTATCCCTTGTCTAAAATGAAAACCGTGAGTAATAAGGTCACACAGGCAAACCACTCAGTAAAAACTATGAGACAAATCTAGCCAAGCTAGATTTTCCAATGTGTGATGCCTTAAAACCTCTTGTATTAAAGGTAACATGGGTATATGCAAATGACCTCTTAAGGACATCAGATGTTTCAGCTATATGGCAGTTCTGAGTGCCCATGACTTTTTTCCTTTTTAAGTCTGTTATGGACAAATTCATGCCAATAAAGCTAAGCCCCACTAGCTGTGGACATGCACATGTTCTTCGTGTTTCACTGTTGCAGTCATCACATTTGGGTTATCTGCTTGCAGTAGCCCTCAGTCGGCCTGATTAATAAAGTCTTGGGTCCTACATCGGTTGCTGTCTTCTCTTCCGTGACTTCAGGTCGTCAGGGGTATAAAACATGTAGCCGATGTCATTACATCAGTCTTTCTTGCCGTGCAGTGCCCGAAGCAGAAGCAGTTCACAAGTGCCGGTCGGCCGACTCCTGAAATTTTTGTTTCCGAGTTTCAGAATCAAAGTCTTCAAGTAAAAGCTAAGTACCCTGTTGGGGAAACTTTTTCTTGCTCTAAACAGATGTCAGTAAAAGTAAATAATTGCATTTCTTGTGGAAAGCAAATACCTCATAAAGATTTTCATTCGTACTGTATTCCTTGCCTAGGCCCTGACCTCGACGTACCTCACTGTCGGATTTGTGCCTTATCTAAACCACAAACTATCCCTTGTCGATATATTTTTCCGCTTCTAAATATTTTGGTGCTCTGTTTAATTATCCCGATATGGCTTCAGTAAGCCATCAGACTACTGACATTCCAAAAAAATGCAAAGATAAAGACAGAGACAAGCCGCCGAGGCACCAGTACTCAGTGAGGCGCTTTCGCAGCCCCTAATACCCACTACTTCAGATGCGCAGGCCTCTACTGAGACCCATTCGGAGTCCGGTATGCCGCGAGATGCTTCAACTGTGGAACCTGCGGATGTCTCTACCTTGGATGGGTCCAGAGTCGCTGTGCAGGCACCGGCTTCTGAGGGTGTATTCAGGCCTGCTGACTTGCATATTAAACCCACGTCATCTTCTTCTTCAAGGCCTAAAACTCGAACCATGCCTAGAAAACTAATGCCCAGACCGCATGGTCAGGCCTCTATGCCTAAAAAACAAATGATAAGAATGACTGAAGACCTTATTACTTTAATCAGGGGAAGCCAACCTTCGCTCTCTAAGAGACCTAGGACTGAGTTTGCTTATGATACTTCTGACCAGGATTCTGAAATTTCTGTTTCCTCTGATGACCAGGATTATCTACCTATGAGGATTCTGATGCTGAGGACTCTATTCCCTCTGCTTCTTCCCCAGAGGATTTATTTTTTGGTGAAACCTTGCATACTCTCAGGGAGCATTTTCGTTGGGAAAGTCAGGATTTCTCTGATTCTAAAAAGAGGCTTAGGGATTTCTTACTCCTGCCCCAGCACAGTCCTTTAGCTATACCTCCTGTACTGGACATTGTTGTTGATGCCTTTTTGGAATCTAGCATGGCCCCTGACTCTTTACCTCCTGCTCCCAGAAAACCTGATAGATATTACAGGGTTCCTGACTCTCACAAGTTCCTTTTCAAAATTCCTACTGTGGATCCTGAAACCACTTCACA
This sequence comes from Protopterus annectens, assembly GCF_019279795.1. Taxonomy (NCBI): domain Eukaryota; kingdom Metazoa; phylum Chordata; order Ceratodontiformes; family Protopteridae; genus Protopterus; species Protopterus annectens. Next base: position 1,316,399,561 of record NC_056743.1, on the reverse strand, counting down.
GGGACCCAGGGTATTAAAACTTCTACTGCCAAAAATACTACCCCCTCTGATAGAGACTCCAGGACGCTGGATAGATGGGGTAAGAAGGTATACACTTCTGCAACTTTGGCCATTAGGGCCTTGAATTGCCAGTTTCATATTTTAAAGTATCAGCAGCATATTATTGGATTGCTTAAACAGAAACTGTTGTTGATTCCTGATTGTGCTGAAAATAAGGATTTACAGGATTTAATGCATTCTGCTGAACAAGTTGGTAAACATACGTTGCAATGTGGTTTTGATTCACTAGAGGCATCTTGCAGGGCTGCTGTAACTGGGTCTGTACTTAGAAGACATGCTTGGCTTAAGGAGCAATCCTTGCCAGATTATGATAAAGCGAATTTACTGGATGCTCCCTTAAATCAGGACCGCCTGTTTGGCAACAAGGCAGAATAATTTCTTAAAAAGATGGAGGAAAAAGCTAAATCTATGCAAACTGTTAAAAAGATTTTTTTACAAGTACTATCTCCAAGATTTAGTAGGCATTGTCCTTCTAAGAATTGGTCCTTTCCTGCCTCTTCCAGACCTTCTCAGTCCATACCCAGATCCAGCAGAGCATCCAGGCTTCATTCCTAGGATACACACAGGACTAAGCAGTGGGGGGCCTCCACTTTCAAACCTGGGAGTAATAAAACTCCCCCCATGGTAAACTGCGTCAGTGACTTGTTTTTAAAACTTCCAAGCACTTCTCAACTGACTGCCCCTTTGGGGGGAAAGATTGCACTTTATGCAAAGAACTGGGGACTCATTATCCAGGACAAATGGGTTTTAAATATAGTGTCACAAGGATACAGATTTCACTTCCACACGTTACGAACTCCAAGCGGTTGGCCAGCTCTACCTCCTAATCAGTGGGCAGAGGCCCAAAAGGAAGTACTCTCTCTCTTAAGCATAGGGGCTATTCAGTTGGTACCAGAAGAGGAAAAAGGACAAAATTTCTACTCGAGAATTTTCCTGGTACCCAGAAAAGACAATTCATGGTGTCCAATCCTGGACCTGTCTACTCTAAACACCTTTTTGGTTTTTCCAAAATTCGAGATGCTGATTCTTCACCAATTGCTTCTTATGCTAGGCAAAGATGCCTGGTTGGCAACACTAGATTTAAAGAAAGCATACCTGCACATCCCAATCAGGGAATCTTGTAGGAGATACCTACGCTTCAAAGCAGGCTACACGCACTATCAGTTCTCTGCACTGCCCTTTGGCTTATCTACTGCACACAGGGTATTCACAAAGTGCCTAGCTCCAGTCATTGCATTTTGCAAAGAAATATTCAAATGTACCCATACCTGGACGATTGTCTAATTCAGGCAGAAAACCAGGACATAACTTTTGAATCATCTGGCTTTTGTACAAAGGGTGCTAACTTGTCTGGGGTACACCATAAACGAAAAGAAATCACACCTGGTACCCTGTCAACAAATTATATTCCTGGGAGCAAGCTTGAATACAACTTCCCAGATGGCTTTCTTCACGCCAGAGAAACAAATTCACTTGACAACCTACTTCAAACAAGTGGCCACAAAAACTCTGCTATCTGCAAGGCAAATACTACAAGCCTTGGGGATCATGGCCTCCTGCAGTCTTCTAATTCCATATGCAAGACTGCATGTGAGGAAACTACAATGGTATCTAAAAAGCCTGTGGTGTCAACATTCTCAGGATCTAGAAGCAATGATTCCTGTCATACCTTACCTGCAACGCCTAGAGTTCCTTTGGTGGGCAGAGGCCTGCCACCAAAACAAGGGACTACCATTCACACTACCCCCTGCTGCCCAAACCCTAACAACAGATGCATGAGACTATGCATGGGGGGGTGAACCTGGCAAGGAAGTGCATTCAGGGCAAATGGAACCCAAGTCAAATACACCTGCACGTCAATCTAAAAGAAATGTTAGCTGTACAGAATGCTTTGACATCCTTCAATGACCACATTCTTCCTGAACAATTAATGGTAAAGACGGACAACACCACTGTTATGTGGTACACAAACAAGCAGGGGGGTACACATTCTTACTCCCTGTGCAGACTAGCCATGGCATTGTGGAACACAGCCTTGAGCTACCAAGTGCATCTACAAGCTCAATTCCTGCCAGGAAAACTAAATACACTCGCAGACGTACTAAGCAGAAATCTCATAGACCCACATGAGTGGAAACTGGAACCAAGGATTTTCAACATGTTGACAAGATGGGGGAGCCCAGATATAGACCTGTTTGCCTCCCCCCAGAACTATCAATTGGAAACATTTTGCACAAGGACTCCCCACAGACAAGCTTGGAAAGTGAATGCTCTGCCCTTCAGCTGGAATAACCTAACAGTTTATGCCTTTCCTCCTTGGCCTCTGGTCTCCAAAGTATTACTAAAGATCAAACAAGACAAACCAAGGACGATTTTGATTGAAACAGACTGGCCACGCCAACACTGGTACCCCCTCCTGCGCAGTGTGTCACTGTGGGCCCCATGGCACCTGCCTCAGACTCCTACCCTGCTGCCTCAGCAGGAGAGCCAGATTCTGCACCCTCAGCTTCAAACACTAAACCTAGCAGCCTGGCTACCTAATCTCTCCTTTACCATCCCTCCGTAAACCATTGATGAATATCATTTTAGAGGCAAGAAGGCCTAGTACTAGAAAATCTTATGCTGAAAAATGGAAAAGATTCTTTACCTGGAACCATTCTCAAGGGATGAGCACAACAGTGCCCAATTTACCTCAGATTTTACAATACTTAACTGAGATGCTTCACAAGTTCCTGTCTTTTTCCTCAATAAAAATTCACACCTCAGCCATTTCAGCTCAATATAACTCAGAATCTCCCCTCTTCTCTCATCCACTGCTCAAGCAGTTCCTCAGAGGGGCCAAAAATTTAAGACCGCCCAGGAGAGCTCCAACTCCAGCCTGGGACCTTAACTTTGTATTGAAGAAACTCACCTTCGGAAAACAGATTTTCTTTTAGCAATCACTTCAGCAAGAAGGGTATCTGAATTACAGGCCCTTATGGCAGTGGAGCCTTTCATCATTTTTCATGTGGACAGGGTGCCCCTCAGAACCAATCCCTCTTTCATGCCAAAGGTGGTATCCAGTGTGGCCCTTAATCAGTCCATTCATTTGCCAACCTTCTTTCCTAATCCACAGAACAAAGGGGAACGGATACTGCACTCCTTAGATGTGCACGGACAACTTAGATTCTACTTGGACAGGACTAAACCTCAAAGGAAATCTGAACAACTGCTTGTGACATTTGCTGCAGGGACAGAGGGGAAGGCTATTTCAAAGCCAAACCATCTCCAAATGGATAGGCCATTGCATTCCTTTCTGCTATAAGCACCATGGAAAACCTATCTCACAGGCGGTCAGATCCCACTCAACCAGGGCTGCATCTACTTCTACAGCCTTTCTCAGAGGCGTACCTACCAGGGACATCTTAGGAGCTGCTACCTGGAGTTCTGTACATACTTTCTCCAAGCATTACCATTTGCCAATTTTCTCTAAATCCACAGCTGGCTTTGCCACTGCAGTCTTGCAGGGCCGTATAGCTGGTCCTAATGCTATCTAAATTCCTCCTCCCATCCTTAGCTTTGGGAATCTACCCAGATGTGATGACTGCAACAGTGAAACACGAAGAACATAGTACAGTTGTGTACACTTACCTTAAATGTAGATGTTCAAGTGTATTCACTGTTGCAGTCCAGGTTACTCTCCCTCCAGCCCCCTGACTTCTTTTGGCTATGCCTCTTCTCTCCTTTACAGTGCTTAAATGCTTTTTGGTGTATTTGCTTTTTTGTTGGAGGTATAACCTTGTGTATTTATATATTTAATTGCTTCCCATTAGGGGGGTACCTGACATCTGGGGCAAGAAAAACTGATATAATGACGTTGGCTGCATGTTTTATACCCCTGACGACCTGACGTCACGGAAGAGGAGACCGCAACCGACATAGGACTCAAGACTTTGTTAATCAGGCCGACTGAGGGCTACTGCAAGCAGATAACCCAAATGTGATGACTGCAACAGTGAATACACTCAAACATCTACATTTATGGTAAGTGTACACAACTGTACTTTTCTTATGGCCTTGTCAGCACTGCATAAATGGACTGTTTGACTAACCTTTGGAAATACAGGGTTGTTGTACCCAGCTGATGTCCATAACCATTAAGGTTTCTGCAAAATATCCCAACTAACAAACTAAAACAATAAGCAACAAGGTCACACAGACAAACCACTCAGTAAAAACAAAGAAAAATCTAGCCAAGCTAGACTTAAAATCTAAGGTGCTATTTTCATGTAGGGGAGCAAAAAAGAGGAGGAGCTGCTCTCTTGTTATCCAGATTCTGCCACCTTTCTATTGAAGAGTTTGTTAATGACATAGTTAGATGCTGTTTGGAATGTAATGCTTTTTGGAAGGGGTACAGTTACTCCGCTGTGGAACCTTTTTTCTGTATTTTCCTTTTAAGAAGGCACTCTGTGGGAGACTGGAATATGGTTACTGGAAGAGGGAATGTGCAGAATACCCAATATTACATTGTATGTCTACAATGGGGTCACTGTGTTGAATTAGTATGTTAATTTTGGTTTACTATTAAAATATGGAAAGCACTTGCATCGCAGATGAGAAGGTCGAAATTGTCAAGTCCAAAAATTCATATATTTCTTGTAAAAATTGTCTTACCAATGTAAAGGCAACAATAAGAGTGTGTTCGCCTTTAAGAGCACATTGGATGTGAACGTGATAACGTCATAATTCGAGTACTGTGTATATGTAGGTCTGTAATCCGAGTGTAGCATCTGGTGTATTTTATCAGCACCATAAAGGACTTGCATGTTATGGCAAATGGGTAGCAGCAATCTGTGTGGAAAACATGCACAGTAAGTAGTTCATAAGATGGTAATGTGCTAAGAGTTGTACTTTATGTATTCAAATACATTGTCAAAGCAGGCATATTGTTTTCAGGTATTGCTGTCTATGATGAGCCGAAGTGAGTCAGATGAAACAGTACCCGGTAAAGTTGGTGCAGTATATGACACAGAAATAAAAAAAAAAAAAAAAAAAAAGTTATGCATAGATGGCTATCAGTATTACATGGAAAAGTGTACTGAGGCAAGAACATACTGGCATTGTGTTAGGAAAATGAGACAGTTGCAAGGGCCATTGCATTAGTGAATGTGTAGCAGATGGGAAGAAAGTAATTAAAAGTACAGGTCATTTTCATGGTCCCGATACTGGTAAATGTGAAGGGTGTAAGGTTCGAAATGCAATAAAGAGACTACAACAATTGGTAAGGCCACAGAAATACTTTACTAAGAGTATTACCGGCCTCAAACAGATGCCATACGCAAACCGTCTCAAAAAACTCCAACTCTACTCCATCACATATCGCCTGCTCAGAGGCAATTTCTGCCTAACATACAAAGCTATGTCAAACCCAGAGCTGTTGGACATGCTACACTTAAAGAAGTCCCAATCTCTCTGAACCACAAGCTCCAGGGACATAAACCTGGTCACCACATTAAACAGAACATGCTGGAGGGATAGATTTCTGTCCCAGAGACTTCCCATACTCTGGAACAAACTACCCAGTCATGTCAAACAAACTCCTCATTGGCCCTCTGTAAGAAAAATCTTGACGACTGGATGGGAAATAAAAGATTCACCCTGGGGATCACCTCTGCGGCACTGCTTGACAGGGGCACAGGAAAATAATTTTCTTGGGTGGCGAGGGAACCTTTTTGGCTAGGCTTATATAGGCCCCAGGGCTGATAGCCTAGTACTTACCTATGAACTGGTCCCTGAACTCTTTGCTAGTAAGAAGCTGTTCCCTTGCGCGAGGGGAAGCCTTTCTATGACATTTTGTATCTCATATTTTAACAGTACAACTTTGGATGATTGTACAGGAGCTACATTTGTCTTCACTGAATACTTTCTCAAGAGAGTTGTAAGCTGGATGTTAGCCAGGCGTAAGTCATCCCTTGGGGCCACAGCTGGCAGAAGTATGCTGGTATGAGGGAAACCTGCCAAAAATGTCCTTGGGACTCTGTTCTGCAGTTAATAAGGATAGAGCTTCTCATATCAGATACAAACATTGTTTACTTACCATAATGACAGAGTTAAATGAACATGTCTGTCCTTGTTAATTTACCAACATTTCTTACCCTTACTTTGCCTGACTTATTCTTGAAGCTTGTGATTACCTTTGTCTGCCTTGGTTGGGCATACCAGAAGTCTGGAGGAGAATGTCTCCAGGCAGAGTGCTATGGGTAAGGAGGAAGGTTTTAGTAGCCTGGAAATGTTTCACATACTGAGCTGTCAAAAAATTATATTAGCTGAGCTACTTGTACAGTCATGCAGTTAACGAGGATGATCTGCTCATCAAGTTCTGCCATTATAGCAAGTACTTAACATTTGTGTATGTATGTGTAGTATTGTGAACTGTCTGACTGCCCTTCATGGTGGTAACATTATAAATCAGGATTTTGTTTGAAAAACTGTGAAACCATCACTGATAATTTGTATGGTCTATTGCTTCTTTACAGGGAACAGGGAAATGGTATGAACTACAGGATCTTCAGGTTACAGACATTCTACCACAGATGATCACATTGTCAGAAGCATACATTCAGGTAAGGAAGTTAGCTTGTCTTACGCACATTTAGAAAAGGGGTTGACCATGAAAAGAGAAATGCATTTATTCACCAAAGTCGCAGTATTTGTTTATGTCCTTGATGTCACAGAGCAGGCTGTGAAACAAGAGGGAGATGTGTACTTTAAAGTGTTACTTGGAGGATGTTGAAGACCACATGGAAGAATACGAGAGCTGCAAAAAATATATGCATACCATAAAGAACTAGCCAGTCTTAAACGTTAAACTGACAGCTGAAAATAGGAAAGTGTAAAAGCACCTCAGCACATAAAGTGTTAGGAAAAAATGTATAGCACTTAAGTTAGCCATGACAGGAAGCTTGCTATTGCCTTACAAGTGACGTAATCAGATGATAGACTGAATTGTGAAAATAGTTTAAGTGAATATGTTTAGCAATGTGGGAAAACAAAATTTTATTTAAGAAAGATTTGCAGGATGTGTGGTGAAACAGGAGTGCAAGGAAGTCAGAGCACAAAGTTAAGGTTTTTGCATTTCCACTGGAGCTGGTTATCCTTTCCAAGACCAAGGCTACATGTTAAACAGTAGTACAGAGGTATGCTACATCCAGATGACCAGTCACCATGGCCATACTCTGCAAACATAGGTGCCAAGAAATTGCCTTTAGAAAATGCACTTTAGAATAGCTGGACTTTTGTCAGTTTTTTCAATCTACTTATCTTGATGTTGGAACCTCCTGTCTTAGGGGACCGCAGTTGCCTCTCAAGTAAGCTTGTCTACTGTTATTGGCATGGTCCTGCTTCTTTATAATGTATGCAGGTGTGTTGTGATAGAAAGGCAAGCCTGGCCCAGAATGCCAAGAGGTGTCCTTCCTTACTAGTGCAGTTTTCTAAACTGATGTGGTTATCTCAGCAATTAATCTGAAAGTCTGACTTGGGTGCCAAAACCAAAACCATACATAGAGCCATACGTCTGACATACAACCTAAACGTGTGGACGTAGGAGCATAAAACTATATCACCACCAGTCCGAACACAGGTCCTGCACCTGTCGGTCTTTTCTAGGTGTGGTCGTTGGTATCATTAGCCCTCATTAGTTCCAAACTGCCCTGTTTGGGGAATCTTCCTTGACTTTCTAGTATTGCTGTTTGGTACTCTATTAGATGTCAGCTAGGAGGGGAAAGTGTGATTGTGGTCAGCAGATTCCCTGCAAGGATCTCCACTCCCAGTGCCTCTTTGTTAAGTGAAGAGCTCGGTTATAAGAATTGTTCAGTTTGCAAGTCCTTCATACCAAAACCTTAAGGATGTGACTTTCTTCTCTTAATACATACCTGGAAACTCAGCAGCTTAAGCTTTTTGCCCAGGCTAAGGTAGCGTACCCTTCCACCACTGATGTCCTGCCTATACTGAAGAATAAGTTTGAGGCCTAGGACTGATATTGTGCTTGCCCAGTCAGACTCGGACATATCTGCTGTGGTCTTGGAACCCACAGTATACCTAATGTCTTCTCGCATGCCCGCCACTGAGATCCTGCTGAAAGTGAGTATTGCATCTTGAGGTTTGCAATCGCAACAAACAGCTTCCTCTCTCTTGTACTTGGAATCCTTGTCCTCATGCATGGAAAACTGAAGCCATGGCCTTTCATTGGAAAGAGAGGTTCCTGTAAGCCTTCCCTCCATTTCATATGCTCCCAGAGATTTTGAGACAAACCAAAATTATACTAGTGACTCCCTTTTGGCCAAGACAGTATTAGTTCCCCCTTCTGTACCACCTAGCCAGGGGACATCACCGCAAGCTACCCGACAAAGTGGACTTGCTCACACAACAGAACGTCTGTCTTCAATGTTGTGGCTGATAGGATTCCGACCCCTTTTAGACATCAGTTTTTTGAGGATGTGTGTCTACTTGGAAATCTTACATAGCTTAATGGAAAAGATTATCTGTTTGATGTCATGCTCGTAAACAGGACCCTGTACACCTGGATGCTCTCATTAACCTGTCTTATTTGTGTGAGCTCTTAAAAGCTGGCTTAACATACTCCTCAATCAGGGCACACATCTCTGCCATTTCTGCTTACCTACCTCTTGACAGTCCTCTTTACGTCCAGACTGGATGTAAAACAGTTTCTGAAGTGTGTATTTCACCTAAATCGTCCTAGGAAAGTTATTCTGCCTTCCTGGGACATTAACTTTATTCTGGAAAAACTTACTGTTCCTTCTTTTGAGCCAGCAGCTGAGCCAAGTGTCTGTCAGGTTCTGTACTTAAAAAAAAACTATACTTCTAATTGCCTTTACCTTGGCTAGACAAGTTTCTTAACTACAGACCCTAATAGCATCCCCTCCTTTCCTTGTCTTCCATAAAGACAGTGTGTCTTGGAGAATCAGTCCCTTTGTTTGCCTAAGGTAGTAAATGAGCTATCCCTAAATCAGGCCATCAGTCTCCCTACTTTCTTTGCTAACCCACAGGGAGAGAGAATCTTGTACTCTCTAGATGTACGTAGCTCAGATTCTGTTTAGACAAGACAAAGGTGAGTCTGCAGGAAGGACAAGTTGTTTGTCTCCTTCCAGGAAACAAAGCTTGATAGCCCAGTTTAAAGACAAATTATTGCTAACTGGATTTCTAATCTGTACCATAGCAAGTTTTTGCCTTCACCAGCAAAGGCTTCAGGAGGTGAACTCAAGAGCTGTCATAGAAGCAGCTACTTGGTCCTTGTTGCACTTTTATCAAGAATTACAGAGTAGACACTTTTTCCAAATCCAGAGTTGACTTCGCTAGGTCCTGTCTGTACTGCTTGACAGCTTTCCTATTTTTCATCCAACAAACCTTTACATCTCTCGAGCTTTGATAATAATCTGTCAGTTTGGAATACTGCAACAGTGATCTAAGGAAAGAGACGATACAGGTGTATAAGAACTTATAAAGATAGATGTCCTACTAATCACTGTTGCTGTATTTATTTGCACTATGCCATCCCCATATCTATAGATTTGTTTACCCCTTTCAGGGCTGAGGGGGAGCCATTTTCTACCTTCTCCTGTCTTTGCTGACTTATTAATCTTCTTTCCTCAGGTGTCCACATACTTCCTGGTTTGGAGATGGTCTTAGGCTTTACTGTAATGCGTTCACTTATGTACCCTTGTGCCCACAAGCTTTTGTCATGTGTCGGACATACAGCTCTAGGAAAGGTTTTGGCTTTGGTACCCCAGGCCGACGTCCAAGTAATTTGGTGAAGTAATTCCATCAGGTTGGAATACTGCAACAGTGATGGTCAGTAGGACATCTACTGTTAAGGTAAGTTATTACACAGCTGTACTTTGTGTACACAGCAAACCCAAAATGGTCAGTATTTTGGAGCACTTACCTGGAAGTGAATGTGGTTCTGCGGTTGGGAAAATTCTTCCTTTTTCTTGTGAAATGCATTTTTCTCTCTGTCTCTTCCCTTCAAAACCCAATTTTAGTCAAAATAGGTAATTGGGGTGGAACACATTCAGACACAATGGCCTTTAGTTATATGGAAGCATCCTTTAATTTTATGGAGGCATATTTAGTCACTTCTAGATCAAAGGTAGTTTAGTACCAGCAGTTGTCTCATCAGGTCTCTGAATTTTGGGTCCCCGTATATCTGGGATTAACTTAAGAGCATGTGGCAGAAGTGCACTGCTACCTTTAGTCATGACCAGTACTGCTCACACCTGCTTGAGCTTCACAGAGTATGACTGATGGAAATAGTCAAGACCACTGGCTTCCCAGGATTTCCCCCTCTTCACCATCAGCTTAGTGCCTTGTAATATCATTTAGCCACAGTAACTATGTTTTATCTGTCACATGTATGCACACACTGATTTCCAGAAGGGGTAATAACTGTTCAGTGGGACACCACAACTCCTTCCTACTTCAGTGGTACTGTCAGCTGTACTAGTCTGGCCCTCCAAAGTCACATTTACTGAACACTCTTAAAATAAGCCAAGCGTATTACATTCGTTTTTTATTTATCTTATTTAAAATGTGTTTACCCGGGTAGAGAAATGATCACAGGGGACCACTTGCAGGCTTAGTCCAGGAATACAAAAAAGTCAGTTTTATGGTAGTTGTAACAAAAAGTCTATTTTCAAGGGTTGGGTAGTAGCCAGATGTCCTTCCATATCACTGTTGAAGTATCCTTTACATGAGGGATTCCCTGCCAAAGGCAGCCCAACGTCTGGCCAGAAAGCCAAATCATTAGATGTCGTATGGTCACACACATACTCCGTGCTGAATGCGTAGAGCATAAAAGTGACGTATGGATGTACATATCTCAGAACATTTTTGCTGCTAGTCCGAATGCCATATTTGATTTTAGGTCTGAACACTCCTTCTGTGCTGGTTACTGAGCCATGTTTCAGATAAACCCCCCACTGGGGTTTCTTATCTGTTTTTACTTTTATTTTTGTATGTTTACATGTCATCCATAAAGGGAAAATGTCAGTGTGGGAGGCAGATTCTCCATAAAGATAGCCACAACCAGTGTCATTTCTGTTTGGGTGCTCCCCATGACCATACTCTGTATTTTATCTGTTAAGCATTTGTCCACCAGAGTCTATATAGTCGTCTCTCCTCCTTGTTGATTCATTTGCAGAACCCACGTCTTAAATTGTTGGTGCAAGATGCTATGGTGGAATCTTCCTGTCCTGAAGGGCAGCTACCTGCCAAGAAAAAGGCCAAAAGAAACTCAGGACTGATTTGGCTGCTCTCCCGCCTCCCCTGACATCTCTTTCAAGGCTGGTGAAAGACCAGGGAATTGCCTTGTCTCATATTCCTCTACCTTGACCCTTTTTGGAGGCCAGCATGCATCCAACTTCTCACACATCCTCATAGGGTCTGCAAATGTCCCCTCCAGATGTTGAGGGGGAACCCTGGCTTATTATTTCAGAAGGATTGAGGGAGTTACTGTAAATCCTAATTTGGGAGGAGATTCCAATTACATTTGTTGAGTGTAGGTAAGGGTCCAAACCTCCTAGGGTTTTTAGGACAGCTGTCCCTCAAAAGAAAAAAACAAACAAAAAAAAAAACTAGCACATCTCCCTTGTTGCTAACGATCCCCAGCATGAATGGCAGGATTTTACCAAGGGGTTGTTTAATGCCTTCATGGCCTTAAAAGCTTCCCCAAGGCGTTTCTTTGCCTGCTCCTGCTTTGTCATCTGCTCTCCTTTAGAGGCCCAGAGAGCAGGAATCCTCTGAAGAGGATTTGGATTCGGATTCTGGTGAAGCATCTTTGGCATATTCCTCTCAGATCCCTTCTCCTTTGGATTATGGATGTGAGGAGGAAGATTCTCTCCTGGAAGAACTCTCCTTTGGGGACACTATTTATTTTTATTTTACTGTATTTATTTAACATTTGTGTACTGGGAAAGTCTGACTGGGAGAGAGCCCATTTTCAGTGGAGGCCCGGGGAGAAATGCTCCAGATGCATGTCTTTGGAATGTGGGAGGAAACAGGAGCACCCGGAAGAAACCCTCACGAACGTAGGGAGGGCATGCAAACTCCACAGAGATCGTACCCCAGCCAAGAATCGAACCGGAGAACCTCTTGCTGTGAGATAACAAAGCTAACTGCTTTACCACTGTACCGCCCATGGTGGAATATTTCAAATGGCACTGTTTTCAGGTTTCTGATATTTAGAGGAGGCATAATGAACTCCTTCAGCTGGGGTCTCCTAAGCCCTCTGCTGTACTTCCAGTCTTGGCTGCCCATCTACATACCTTTATAGTAGCTTTGATGGCCCTTGATTTTCAACCTCCAGCCCCTAAAGAAATCTGACAGATTTTACATAGGTTTCTGTACAAATGTCTTCCTGCATTCATGTTGTTTATTTGCTGTACAAATGTCCTCCTGATGATCCTTCTGTAGTGTCTGTCTCATCTGACAAACCTAAACTTTTGTCTTTCAGTAAACTACTTCCTTTAGACAAGGATAGTAGAGCTGTGGAACATTTAGGCAAAAAGGTATATACTGCTGCCACCCTGGCTTTGTGGGCTATCAATTTCCAGATCAGTTTCTGGAACTTTCTTTCTCAATCTTCACAGGCAATCTCTGACTTTCCTGATTCAGAAGGGTAAGGTCTTTGCTCTTTCTCTTCTGGGTTCTACCTCTCAAGAGACTTGCAACTCTAAATGTAGTTGTGATACAGCTGATGCCTCATCTAGGACTGCTGCCTTTGGTTCTGTTTTGGGATGTTATTATTGGCTTTGTGTCTATCCCTTATCTGATAATTTTAAGGTTAAGTTGTTGGATGCTCCTCTTGATAATAAGAACATTTTGGTTATGCTGCTGCTGAGCTTTCTAATTCCCTCCAGGGTAAAGGCAATTGAAACATATTTATGTGTCTTCTATCCTAAGTTCCAGAAGAATTATCCCTTCAAATCTGCTTTTGTATGCAGACCGCCTCACCCTCCTCTTAAAGGTAAGGATGTACCTCCTGCTTAAGTCTACTCTGACTCCTACTTGTCAGAAACCTCCTTTTCAAGACAAGCCAGGTTCTGTCTGAGTTTGCTTCCCCTTTCCTTGGGTCAGGTTCCCTTATCCTTTCATCTTTCCCTGTCTTTTCCCAGCTGGTTAAGGGTCACCCAAGACTGTTAGGTTCTGTCCATCATCCACCAGGGATAGTTCATGGTGTGGAAATCCCTTTCTCCTTTTCTGGGCATCCCTCAACCTCCTCAAGAACAGCTTCCTTTTTTCCAGAATTGCATCAGTGCCTTATTCCAGGATGTTTCTGGTGCCCAGGAAGGAAGGCACCTGGAGAACCATTCTGGATCTTTATCAACTCAACACCTTTCTGAAGATCCCTTCCTTTCAGATGTTGTCCCTTCAAATCCTGTTCCTTCTTCCCTAGGCTTTCTTAGGCATCCTTGAAGTCCAGGGATACTATCTTCATATCCCATTCCATCCCCTTTTCAGGACGTTTTTACATTTCTCTACCTCTTCCTTGCATTTTCAGTTCTTTGCTTTGCCCTTTGGCCTTTCTACTTACCAAAGGGTATTCATCAAATGCTTCGCTCTTATTATTGTGTTTTGCAGGGTGAGAAGATTTCATATCTTTCCTTACCTGAACAACCTGCTCATTCAGGCTTCATTCCCCCAAGGTCTTGCTTCAGCATCTCCAGTTTGGTTTGTCTCTTACAAAGCCTAGGGTTTACCATAAACTTTAAGAAACCAGTCCTGGCTCCTTCTCAGGATCATGTTTTTCTCTGTTGCAAGATCCAGACCATGTTCTTCGTGTTTCACTGTTGCAGTCATTACATTTGGGTAATCCTGCTGGCAAGTTGCCCTCAGCCGGCCTGAATTCCAAAATCTTGGGTCCTGCGTCGGCCCCTTCCCTGACGTCAGGTCGTCAGGGGTATAAAAGAAGCAGCCAACGCCATTTTCTCTGGTCTTTCTTGCTGTGCAGTGCCCGAAGCCGAAGCAGTTCGCAAGTGCCGGTCGGCCGACTCCTGAGATTTTCAAGTTTGAATTTCAGATCCAAAGTCTTCTATAAAGCTAAGTATCCCGTTGGGGAAACTTTTTTCTTGCTCCAGAACCGATGTCAGAAAAAGTTAATTGCATTTCTTGTGGGAAGCAAATACCTCATAAGGACTTTCATTCTTACTGTATTCCTTGCCTAGGCCCTGATCATAATTTTCTGGGTTGTCGGTTTTGTGCTAGATTTAACCAACGCATTATTAAGCGTCGGTATGATTTTGCTTTAAACTACTTTGGACGTAGATTTAATTATCCAGAAATGTTGTCGGAAAGCCATCCGACTACCGGAGTTCACAAAAAACGAAAAGAAATAGAAAGACAGCCGAGGCCCAAAACCGACGACAAAGATTCCCCTAAGCCAGTTGCCGGTTCGCTGGTTCTCAGTGAGGTGCTTTTGCAGCCCCTGACGACCGCTACTTTAGAGTCGCAGGCCGCTACCGACTCCCACGTGGAGTCGGCCATGCCGCTGGAAACTCAAAGTATTGAAGCCTCGGACGCTAATCCTTCAGATGGGTCCAGAGCCGCTGAGCAGGCACCGGCTTCTGAGAGTGTATTCCGACCCAAACACCTATGCATTAAACCGACTTCAAAGGCAAAGACTAAAGCACCTTCAAAAGCAAAGAAGCAACCTCAAGAGCCACGTGGACTTGCCTCCATGCCCAAAAAACAGATGCTCAAAATGGCCGAAGACTTGATTACCTTGATCAGAGGTTCCCATCCCCCTCCTGATAAGAGGCCTAGGCAAGAGACTGACTATGAATCTTCAGATCAGGTTTCCATTTCTTCTGATTCCTCTTCTGATCAGGAATATTCTTTTCCCTCCTATGAGGATTCTGATGCTGAAGAATCCATACCTTCAGCTTCTCCTCCTGAGGATTATTCTTTTGGGGAAACCTTGCATACCATAAGGGAGCATTTCCACTGGGAGAGCCAAGATTTTTCAGAGTCTAAAAAGAGGCTCAGGGATTTCCTGTTACTACCTCAGCACAAGCCACTAGCCATCCCCCCTGTGTTAGACATTGTAGATGATGTGTTTTCGGAGTCAAGCCTTACCCCTGACTCCTTACCTCCAGCTCCTGTTAAGCCTGACAGATATTACAGGGTTCCTGACTCACATAAATTCCTTTTTAAAAACCCTGCTGCAGACCCAGAAACTATTTCTCAGGGTCCCAAGGGTGTTGAGGCTTCGCTGCAAAAAACTCTACCCCTTCTGATAGGGATTCTAGGGCACTGGATAGATGGGGAAAAAAGGTTTACACATCTGCTACCTTGGCTATAAGGGCATTAAACTGTCAATTTCATATGCTCAAATATCAGCAACATGTCATGGCATTGCTTAAATAGAAAATGTTGTTAAATTCTGAATGTGCAGAAAACAAGGAAATACAGGCTATATTGCATGCAGCTGAACAAGTTGGAAAGCATACTTTGCAATGTGGTCTTGATTCTTTAGAGGCCTCCTGCAGGGGCCGCAGTTACTGGTTCTGTAATTAGAAGACATGCTTGGTTAAAGGAACAAAATCTGCCTGATCATGTTAAAGTTAAATTATTAGATGCACCTTTACAGCATGATTCTTTGTTTGGTGTTAAGGCAGAAGAGGTGTTAAAGAAAATGGAGGACAAGGCCAAATCTATGCAAACGGTCAAAGATTTCCTACAAGTACAGCCACCTAGGTTTAGTAGACACTGGCCAACAAAGAATTGGTCCTTTCCAGTGTCAGACAGACCTCAAAGGGGTAGACCCAGACGCCCTAGAGGCAGACCCCAGGCTCAAGGTTCATACACGTCAAGGCAGTGGGGTGCTTCTACCTCCAAAAGTGGAGAAGACAAATCAC
This sequence comes from Protopterus annectens, assembly GCF_019279795.1. Classification (NCBI taxonomy): domain Eukaryota; kingdom Metazoa; phylum Chordata; order Ceratodontiformes; family Protopteridae; genus Protopterus; species Protopterus annectens. Next base: position 1,316,383,593 of record NC_056743.1, on the reverse strand, counting down.
AGCCTTACAGGAAACAGTCCCAGTGACTTCCCCCCCTGCCTGCACCAAGCACTTATTTCCTGGCAGCACCCTTAGGGGGAAAATTAGCACTTTTTTCTCAAAATTGGCACATTATAACCCAGGATAAGTGGATTCTAAATATCGTGTCATAAGGCTACAAGTTCCATTTCCATACCCTGCCAAAGACAAACGGCTGGCCAGAGCTGCCAAAAAATCAATGGGCAGAGGCACAAAAACAAGTCTCAACCCTCATGGACATGAGGGCCATTCAACAAGTGCCAGAGCAAGAGCAGGGACAAGGATTTTACTCGACTGTTCTTGGTACCCAGAAAGGACAAGGCCGGGAGGCCAATACTGGACCTATCGATTCTGAATACATTCCTGGATATACCAAAATTCAAAATGTTGACTTTGCAGCAGCTACTGCCCATGCTGGGCAAGAATGCTTGGCTTGTAACTTTAGACCTAAAAGAGGCATACCTGCATGTCCCAATCAGACAAATATGCAGAAGATACCTCAGATTCAAGGCTGGCTCAATGCATTACCAATTTTCTGCACTGCCCTTTGGCTTATTTACTGCGCCCAGGGTCTTTACAAAGTGCCTGGCACCAGTAATTGCATTCTGCAGACAAAGAGGAATACAAGTATATCCTTACTTGGACAACTGTCTAATTCAGGCCGAGAACAAGGACATTCTTCTACAGCATCTGGCGTTTGTGAAAAAACTTCTAACATGCCTAGGGTACACAGTCAACGAAAAGAAATCAAAACTAGTACCCTCTCAAGAGATAATATTCCTGGGTGCAAGCTTTAATACAACTGCCCAGATGGCTTATCTCATGCCAGATAAACAAAGACAACTGACTACATATTTCAAAATGCTAGCAACAAAGGCCCAGTTATCTGCAAGAAAAATTCTGCAGGCTTTGGGTTTCATGGCATCCTGCATCCTACTAATTCCATATGCAAGACTGCATATGAGAAAACTTCAATGGTACCTAAAAAGTGTTTGGACTCAACATTGCCACAGCCTGGAAACTATAACTTTCATTCCCTGCCTGCAACAGGAGTTTCGATGGTGGGCAAAGGCTTGTCACCAAAGCAAGGGACAGCCGTTCACATTGCCCCCAGCAAGGCAGACACTAACAACGGATGCGTCCGATTATGCCTGGGGAGCCCACGTGGCAGGAAGATTCATTCAGGGAACATGGACCTCAAATCAAATGCATCTACATATCAATCAAAAAGAGATGCTAGCTGTTCAAAATGCCCTGACAGCCTTCAAGGACCTACTTCAAAAAGGACAACTACTGATAAAGACAGACAACACCACGGTCATGTGGTATATAAACAAGCAGGGGGGCACACATTCTTACCCCCTTTGCAGACTAGCCATGACTTTGTGGGACACAGCACTGACTTACCAAGTACATCTGCAGGCACAATTCCTGCCAGGAAGGAAAAATACTCTGGCAGACAAACTAAGCAGAAACCTCATGGATCCCCACGAGTGGCAGCTGGATCCACAAGTCTTCAGCATGATAACAAGGAAATGGGGATGCCCGGACATAGATCTATTTGCCTCCCCTCACAACTACCAACTACAGACATTCTGCACAAGGATTTATCACAGAAAAGTGTGGAAAGTGGACGCCCTATCCTTCAGCTGGAAAAACCTATCAGTGTATGCCTTTCCTCCTCTGCCTCTCCTCCCCAAGGTACTCTTAAAGGTCAGACAGGAGAAGCCAAAGATGATACTGATTGCACCAGACTGGCCTTGCCAGCACTGATACCCAATATTAAGGAGCTTGTCTCAATGCCCAGCTTGGACCCTACCTCAAGTACCGCATCTACTGTCCCAGCAAAACAATTGGATCCTGCACAGCCAGCTCAGGACTTTAAACCTGGCAGCATGGCGGATAATATAGTCATACAAAACGCATCTCTCAGCAAAGCTATGATGGATGTCATTTTGGAAGCCAGAAGGCCTAGTCCTAGAAAATGTTATGCTGGAAAATGGAAGAGATTCTGTGCTTGGAACCAGGCACAAGGAACAGATACAGCTGTGCCAAGTATTCCTCAGATTTTACAATACTTAACTCAGATGCTGGACAAAGGCCTATCTTTCTCATCTATTAAAATTCATGCCTCTGCCATTTCGGCTCATTACAATGCAGAGCCACCAATCTTTCTCATCCCTTTTTAAAACAGTACCTCAGAGGAGCCAAAAATTTTCGGCCTCCAAGGAGATCACCAATGCCTGCATGGGACCTCAACTATGTCTTGGAAAAACTCACCCTGCCTCCTTTTGAACCAGCTGCTACTGCTGATTTAAAGTTTTTATCTTGGAAAACAGCTCTGCTCCTAGCAATAACTTCTGCAAAATGAGTTTCAGAGCTACAGGCACTCATGGCTGTGGAACCTTTTATCATTTTGTATCCGGACAGGGTCTCCCTGAGGACAAACCCAACATTTATGCCTAAAGTGGTGTCCAGTGTGGCTCTTAACCAAACCATTCATCTGCCAACTTTTTATCCAAATCCACAGAACAAGGGAGAAAGAATTCTGCATTCTTTGGACATCCACACACAGCTTAGATTCTATTTGGACAGAACCAAAGTTTTCAGAAAAACAGAGCAATTACTAGTGGCATATGCTGCAGGATCACAAGGAAAGGCTATCTCAAAGCAGACTATTTCAAAATGGATAGGCCACTGCATTTGTTTCTGCTACTGATACCATGGCAAGCCAGTGCCTAAGGGCATTAGGCCACATTCCACCAGAGCTGCAGCCACTTCAGCAGCCTTTGTCAGAGGAGTACCAACCAAGGACATTTTAGAGGCAGCTACTTGGAGTTCAGTGCACACCTTTACAAAGCACTATCATCTGCCACTCTACTCTAAATCCAGGGCAGGCTTTGCCACTGCAGTTCTGCAGGGTCTCATAGCCGCACCTAATGCTGTTTAGCTCCAGCCTGCCAACCATAGCTTTGGGAATCTACCCAAATGTAATGACTGCAACAGTGAAACACGAAGAACATAGTACAGTTGTGTACACTTACCATAAATGTAGATGTTAGAGTGTATTCACTGTTGCAGTCCAGGTTACCCACCCGCTCAACCCCCTTTTCTTCTGATGGAACTTATCTTTCTTTCTCTGATTTATGCAACCTATGTGGTGTATTTGCTTGTAGATTAAGGTAAAGTTTATATTGGTGCATGCAATTTTATTTATAGATATAAATTTTGGCTACCCTTTCAGGGGGGCACCTGACATCTGGGGCAAGAAAATCTAGAGAAAATGGGGTCGGCTGCTTCTTTTATACCCCTGACGACCTGACGTCAGGGAAGGGGTGACAGCAGCCGACGCAGGACCCAAGACTTTGGAATTCAGGCTGGCTGAGGGCAACCTGCCAGCAGGATTACCCAAATGTAATGACTGCAACAGTGAATACACTCGAACATCTACATTTATGATAAGTGTACGCAACTGTACTATTCCTATGCCGGCATTCCTGCCTCCACCCAAGGCTCATTCTGTAATCACCTTTTTTCAGCTGCTTCTTCCTCTGGCTTCAGTCACTGCCAGGGATTTTCTAAGGGTTCTAGAATTCATGGCCTCCACCATTTCTGTGTTACATCTAGCCAGACTCCATATGAAGAAAACTACAATGGTTCCTAAAATCAATGTTGCTTTAACACTGTCGTCCACTGGATTTTCTAGTTCCTTTCCTGCCATGCTTCAGTGGTGGATTCATCAGCTTGCTCTCAACCCAGGACTTCCTTTTCAACCCCATGTCCCATCTCAGGAACTTTTTTTTGGATGTGTCAGATGGGGGTGGGGAGCTTTTTATGGTCCCCTCAAGGTCCAGGGTCTTTGGCCTCCTCATCAGTGATCAGACCACATCAACATAAAGAAGATGAGAGCTCTTCTTTTAGATCTTCAGACTTTTCATTCCTTCTTTCTTTCAGGGCCTTTCAAAATCTTCATAGATGACACCACAGTGATATGGTATATTAAGCAAGGGGGGAGACAGTGTCCTAACTTTTTTACAAACTTGCCCTTCAGGTTTGGGATCTAGCTGTCCAGTATCAAGTGACTCTTCAAGTGGTTACATTCCTTCAGAGCACAATATAGTGGCAGACTGTTTGAGCAGGTCCAGTACACAGGCTCACAAGTGGATGCTTCACAGAGATATGTTTCTGGACATTGTTCATCAGTGGGGTACTCCACATGTAGATAGTTTTCCTCCCCCTTGAACAGGCAGCTTCATCTTTTTTTTGTGCCAGAGTCCGTAGTCCTCTGGCTTAGGAGGTGGATCCCCTATCTTTTCCTTGGAAAGATATGTTTCTCTACGCCTTCCCTCTCCTTCCTCTGATTGCAAAGGTCCTGCTGAAGATCAAGCAAGACAGCATTGAATCCCCCTTCTTCTTCACCTAGCCAGGGACAGTCACCACAAGTTACCCCACAGGGTGGACCTTCACACATAAGACAGTGGGTCTCTGATATATCATCACTTGTCCACTCTTCAGCTGACACTGGGTGGTAAGAGTTTTGATCCCTTTTAGGCACCTTTTTCTGAGGACATGCTTAGGGTCCTACAGGAGGCCTGGAAACCCACTACCAAGAAGTTATATTTGTCCGCATTGAAGAGATTCTCTGTCTGGTGCCTTTCCTTTAACCAGGATCCATTTTCTGTGGGGATCCCTCTGGTTCTATCTTACTTGTGTGAATTGCTTCATGCTGGGTTAGCATATTCTTCTGTTAAAGCTCACCTTTCAGCTATTTCTGCTCATCTGCTATTGACTGCTCATCTTGCCTCTAGGTTTGAGGTCAAACAATTTCTTAAAGGTGTCCTTTATAATAGGCCTCCCAGGAAGCTATTCCACCCTCCTGGGTCCTTAATTTTATGCTTGAAATTTTGACTGAGACTCCTTTTGAACCTGCAGCTTCAGCTTCCTTGCAACTTTGTACTTGGAAGACTGTTCTTCTTTTGGGTCTTACTTCAACTCAAAAGAGTCTCTGAACTCCAGGCCCTTATGGCTGTTCCTCCTTTCTTGTTTTTTTTCATAGGGACAGTGCGTCTCTTCCTACTAATCCTCTTTTTATGCCAAAGATGGTTAATTAATGGTCTCTTTATCAGTTAATTTGCCGTCCATTTTCCTTCTCCAGAGTCTGCTGTTGAGGTTCTAGACACTTTGGATTTGCATAGACAACTGAGGTATTTGGATAAGACTACGGCTGTTTGCAAATCTGAATAACTTTTTGTTTCCTTTCATCACAGGTCTCTAGGTTTGTCTATTTTCTAAGCAAACCTGATCTTTCTGGATCTCGAAGTCCATTTCTTTTTATTATTCATTTTGTGGTAAATGTCTTTCTATCTCTGTAAAGGCTCAATTCTACCAGAGCTGTTGCTTTCTCTGGTGCTTTTTTCAAAGGATTGGATACCAGTTCCATCCTTGAGGCTGCTACTTGGATTTCTGTCCATACCTTCACAAAGCATTACTAGTCGGATGTTGATCCAGAGCAAGAGCTAGCTTCACCAGAGCTATAAAGCATTGCTTTGTAGAGTACTGCTCTGTGCCTTTTTTCCTCCCAAGTTTCCTCTTGAGCTTTTGTACTCTCTCTTATGTAAAGAATGCTGCAACAGTGGTATGGAAGGACATAGTACGGTTGTGTAAAATCTTACCATAACAGTAGGCGTCTTTCTCTTCACTGTTGCAGTATATCCTCCCTCCTCCCCCATCTGCTCTTTCTCTGCCCTATTCCTTCTGTCTTCCTGGCCTGGAAGTGTTTTTCTCTTTCTCCTTCTTGGATGCACATGTTCTTCCTAGTTCCTAGGAATATTTGTTCTTCCTGTGGCTTTTCATTTCTGAGGTATGCATGTCCTTATGTCACCTTTATGCCTTACACCTTGAGCGGGGAGCATATGTGTGATGTACAATATCTATATATTCCTAAGGCTTTGGTATACTGGCTGGACATTGGACTGCCCTTGGCAGGGAATACCTTGTGTTAAGAATACTGCAACAGTGAAGAGAAGGACATCCACTGTTATGGTAAGATTTTACCCAATTGTACTGTCTGCATAACTACCCCAATACATTTCAGTAACCAGCCACCAAAAGCTCACTTGAACAGTAAAACACTTGCTTGAATTATTCAAAGCACTCAAATGATTATATTTACAGAAAGCACACAGGCATGTACATTGAAATGGCTAAACTGACAGTTGTTTTCAGAAAAATACTGCTTATATGATTGTATACCTGTATTCGTGTATTGCCTAGGTCTAGTCTGTAAATGTACTGTGTAGTTACAGGCAAAATTATACAAACATGACCTATTATAATTGAGAATTAGACTCTTTTTTTCTTATAATTTGCGCAACAGTTCTCTCAAAAGTAATTTGGCACTAGACTGAGTTTTTCAGCTCACAAAAGGCAGTAATATAAAATGATGCCTAGTGCTTAGTAGCAAGGGCCGCAATACTTGTCAATAATCCAGAAGACTTGCCTGGAAATGAATTAGCATTGTTAGATAGCTATCACTGAATCCGTCTGTATTTCCCTTTATGCATGTGGCTTCTCTGTCATTTCATACTAGGTCAAATTTTCAAATGTGTGCTCTGAGATTACCAAACCCAGTTACTTGTATTTTATCTAAGCTGAATTGCTTTTGTGATGAGAAGTAACAGCTTCAGACTGTTGTGCGTGTTTGAAAGCAGTTTCTTCCTCAGCAGTTTTGCTACATCTCTACTAAAAATAGTTATATGTACCTTGGTTTTATAGAGATTCTTCACATCCTGTACTCTCGACATAGGCCATCTTTTGTACTTATTTCCTTAGACTTCTGAAGAGATTAACTAAACAACCATAGTGCCTGGCTGCTGGAGACATCAGTTTGAGATTGTTGATTGCAGCCATTTGAAATTGGTTACAGTGAACTGAAGGCCCAGTGATATCCTTCTGTTTCTTAGCAAATTCATATAGCAGATCAAACGGCATGTTTTGGATAGCCTGGAATTTCTTACTCCTCCATTATATACACAGTCCTTCCCACACTCTACAAAGCCAGTAAGTCAGTGTACAGTTGGTGGCATATTTTACATGGGTTGATGAATATACTAATTGTACCATAAAGCTCACTGGTAACAAGATCGTGTAGGTTGCCTTTGGGGATGAGGAGCAGTTCCATGATATCATTTTCTTCACTCATTGTCCCTGCCTGCTCTGTGTATGAAGGCTCCCTTTCTCAGTTTGAAAAGCTGTGTTGAAAATACTTACCAGTGGCTTGTCAGTGATGTGATTACTACCTAAGTCAGTTAACTTGTGGTTTGGCAAAGTCTTTACCTTTTCACAGAAGCTTCTCAGCACTGCTTTTGCAGTGTGTAGTTTTGTAGTTATTGGTACTAAGGTTAATAACTGTATCTAGTGTAGAAAACAAAGTTTACACAAAGATTTCCAGTTATCCCCAGTCTGCTTATTTTAATCAGTGTATCATATAGTGTAGGGTGAAGTAGTTAGAAAAGTACATTCCTTGCCCAGAAAATGCCAGCCAGGGCCTTTTCTTCATATTTAAGTGCCATTGTCTTTCACCTGTCATTACATAATTGATTGACCCTGTCTGGACAAAGAATCGCATTTTGGTGGCAGTGACCCAGAGCCATAGCTAGGTGTCCTGATGCCCATTGCAGTTCACACGCGCCCCTCTCATCTAAGTTGAGGAACAAAAAATGTAACAAGCCACTTCCTAGAGTTAAATACAACTCGCAAAACACTGAAGTGTGCTAGCCCTCACCAAAAAATGCATTATTGGCATTCATTTCTGAAAGCTGGTGCTACACTACTGCCTTATCAGCATTTTCCAGTTGTGCCCCAGAACACCTTGTGCCAAGGGAGGCTTTCCTTTTGCTCTACCTTACCTATGCCTCTCTGGTGACCCTCTCTTAATTGTAACAGCATGTATCATTGAAAGAGTGAGAAAGAAGGTAGGGGGAAGGGTTATGGTAAACAAAGACGTTGCATGACTTTGTTGGAGATACTGAATGTAGTTATTGTAGATGAGAGATAGATACACCAACTGAATGAAGAAGGGAAGGAAACCATGGTTAAGTAAAGCTTTATGACCAAGGTGAGGTAAATTCAAATCAATCCATTTTTAAAACTTTCTTTTCAGTAAGACTACATTTATATAGATTAGTTACAAAATGAAAATAAGGAATATAATATGCAAGAAATAATGCAAAACACTGAGGTGTAGATAAGATTTGTAAGGCAGAAAATAAAATAAAATGGGAGTTTGAAAAGTTAAATGAAGGAATGTCAAAATTATAGAAGCTTATGTAAGTATTGAGGAGGTTACAAAAATTTTACAGACAGTACAGTCAATGAGCACCAGGAAATGTAAACTTTGAATGAAAAACTAGTAAAAGTATTTTTATTAGCATTACAGATGTGGTGGAAAGAGATGAAAAACGGAACTATGAGCTTACCCAGGTGTTCATTTAGAATACTGAACAGAGGGTAAAGATATTAAGAACTGGAGTTAGCCAGCACAAATTACAAAGCAATAACTGTGGTGTTCCAAAGGGTAAAGATATTAAGAACTCGAGTTAGCCAGCACAAATTACAAAGCAATAACTGTGTTGTTCCCGTTAAGAATGAGATCAAATGAAATAGTGGGAAATGCATTGGAATCTGGCATTTTTGATGTGAGTTAAGGAAAACTGTATGAGTTTTTACTAATATATTAGAGAAAGAACATATGAAAATAATAAGGGGAGGTAGATTTATAGTAGCTGTGGGCAAATTTCTTGAACATACTGCATAACATGCAACAACTGGAATCCCCCAGAGAAACCTTAGTAAAGGACACAAGTCCTAAACTATATGTCCTACGTGGACCTGACTCAAAGGCCTGTCACTTTACTCAGTACCCTACAGCTGCTGAGAGGTGACCTGTTAGACGTACTGCACATCAGCAAGTCAGATGTCATCAGAAATTCTTGGGCTAGGGATCTAAACCTCTTCTGCAACATCAGCAGAATAGTTTGCAGGGACAGATAAATCTCACAGTAGATACCACTGCTCTTGAACAGACTCCACATTCGCATAAAACAAAGCTCATCCCTGGCAATATTCAAGAGAAATTTGGATCTATGGATGGGCAATAGAAAGTTTACCCCAAGACTAACCCTTGTACTACTAATGAAAAGAAGCAGCTCTGAAATGCCTTATCCTATGCATGGGAGATTATCTGTGGTATGATTCCAGTTAGTCTTATTACAGGTAATATGTAATTATCAATCAACACCAAATGGGATAGGTTAATTCAGGCATCAGAAGGGAAATTGGCCAGGTTTAAAACAGCCCTCAAGGAGAGCTAGCCTAGCACTTGCCTATGAACTATAAATGGATGTTAAGAATTATTAGAGTATAATTTAGATGAAAGGTTTATGGGTTCCATAACAGATATGCATACTGATATATGGATGGCACCATGTGGAGAGAGAGATTGGTGTGAGAAGTAGAGTACTTCAGAGCTGTGCATCTATCCCATTGTAGTTTGCTACGAAAGCAGTTATTTCTTAGTTTAAATTGTGCAAAAGGCTTTGTATGGAAGGTATAAGTAGGTTGTAACAGGCCTATTTTATTTGGTTACGTAGATGACCTTATTCCTTTTTTAAAGGGGAAAAGATGAGTTATAATGTTGTGAATTTATTACAAGAAATGCTTAAAGCTGTATATTATCAAATAAATCTGAATGCAAAGGCCGTGGTGGTTTAGTGAATAAAGTAAAAGTATGTTGTTTTAAACATAGCCTGTGGAAATTGTCTAACAATGTCAGTGTGATAGGAGAAAAAAAATAAAGAAAACTTCAAATCTCACAATTGTAGTGGCAAGTATAGAGATCTCCTGGATGTTTATCAAAATTCAGCTTATGAATGGTTAAGAAGTGAACTTAAGCCAGAAGATAAAAGGTTAATAATAGCAGCTCAAGATAGCAGACAAACATATTGGTTTGCATAGACTGTAGAATATGTGTGAGATAAAGGCAAATGTTGGTTGTGTAGTACCGAACTGGAAGTAGTTGTACATCTGAAAGGCACAACAGTGTGGCAAAAGTTGCATTTGGGAATGTGTAAACATTACAACATACAGGTGGCTGAGAAACACGGGAAACATGAACCACAAAGAAATACTTAAAAGTTCTGATCACATGAGATCATCTGATACCAATGATTAAAAAAGCAGAAGCAAGAAAACCAGATGTAGCTGCAGAAAAATAGGACTTCAGTATAATTAGTAACTGAAAGGGCTACACGTAGCAATTAATACATCGTCCATACTGAGAGTGATGGTCATGAAATAGGATATACAAGCAGAAACTAGAGCTGTATGGGATAAAGACACTCACTCAGATAATTTCAGTAGTAGTATTGGGCACAAGAGAGCTAATAAAATAATTTGCAAGCATATGTAAATATGCTACTGAAGTATGTAACTACTTATGCACTCCAGAAGGAGACAATTCTAGGTAGATTACAGGTGCTGAGAAGAGCATTCAGTTCAAGCATCAAAGGATGAAGTAATAATTTCATTAACTCTACTCATACCCTGACTCCGGAATGGGGTAGTCTGTTCCTGCCATGATGTTAGAAACCCAAAGCATCTGGAGAGTGAGGAGCCACATACTTACCTGCCTTTGTGGATTTCAGCTTCAGACCAGATGCTTCAACCAAAAGGGAAGGAAACTGCTTTTTGAATTTCATTACACAAGATGAAACGGGTAGGGTTGGATAGGATGCAAATGTTACAATGTATGCTGCACTTTATTCTTACCAAAGATTTGCTGTAATGGTAAGCCTATTTACACATAGCTGTACTAATGTGAGACTTGGTGTGACATTTTAACAAGATACAACATCTGTTTGAAATAAAACATTAATTTATTGACACCAGCTATTTTTTTATGCTAAAAATAATTCTGTTGATATAATTGCAGTGTTTATTAGCAGGCTCACTCATATCTTTTATTGCCTATAATGGTTGTATATTACTGATTTTAGATAAATTTTTGTAACGGAGACACTTAATTTTGTGACCCTCTTTGCTGGTATATTTTTGTACTGCTTTCTACTTGCTATAACTTTCTCTATTCAGTTATTGACAGTAATTTCACTAGTATATATTTCTCAATTTTCCTTTACTGCCTCATTCTTTGCATAGCTTCAGTGCACTAAAGATGTTATACCGAGTCAAGTTTATTCATAAAGCTGCTGTACAGTCGTTTTATATTCATATATTTATTTTTTAATTAATTTTACGATAATTTCAGTTTGAAGCATTTCTACATTGGTTAGACTTTCTTGCTACTGTCATTTCTTTAATGTTCTCAGGTTATGTACTAGACGTATACGTACATTGGTCCCTCGAAGGTACCAACATAGGTCCTGTTTTACTTTTGTGTGTGCATTTCAGTACACTGGAAATCTACAAGAGGAAGGAAGAGTTTTACTTGTCATGTGAGGTAATATACCTCTTGGAAAGTTCTTGTTTGTCTCAGATATTAGTCTTCACCTAATTTAACTCTGTTTTTTTTTTTTTTTTTTTTACTATTTCCTAAATTATAGATATATTTTGGTAAAAGTATAATTGTATTTCATAAAACATCTGTCTGTGTATTTTGAAAATATCTCTGAATAGTGTCCACTTTCCTAGGCTGATGAACTTAAGGCTGTTGTATGTCTCACTAGAACTAAAAGACCTGCATAGTGATAAGTACCTGTATTTTGATATATATTTTAACGACGATTGACTGTCACTCGTGCATTTGCAAAGGTTTGCTTTCTGTTATTGGGCTGTTACTCTTCATTTTGTTCTATTAGAATGTAGTTATTTGTCCATAAGTTGTCCTGCACAGGCCATGCCTGATTACTGTGTGGCATACTAGATTACTGATTTGCATCTCCCTGTGAAATTCTTGTACTGTTTTGAAATTCAGCACAGGTGGTATGATTTACTGTTACAGTGGCACTTTATGAAGACAATACTGCTGTGTATGAGGTGCTTACTATAACAGTGTTATCCAGTGTTGTCCGTTTTTCTCCGATTCAACCATTGGGTTATCGGATCCGACTTCTATGACTTTCATAAGCTTTGGATTCGTAGTTCTGACTCCTCCGCTACCCATAATTCTCGCACGTCCCCCAAAATACACCAGATCTCCTTTGCTATGTGATCCAGAAGGACATGGTCTTTGAGGGCTCTGAGTTTATAGGAGATGCGTGATTTTTGGTAGTTTTTTTTAGTTGTCCTTTTTGGCTAATTTCCTTAGCTAGCTCTCAAAATCCTCCTTGATTTAAAAAAAAAAAAAAAAAAAAAAAAGAACTTTCCTTGTTTTTCTTTATAATTCACATTATTACTATTACTATTTTTTTCTACTTTTGTACCCCCTTTTTTTAGTCCATGCTCTGGTGTCTCTTTATGTTGAATGACATCACCAGTTTCAAGAAGTGTTTAGCCTGTGGCCACAGAATCCCACTGCAAGACACTCGACTCACTCTGTCTTCTGCTTGAGAGTAGCACACCTGGATACTTACTGTGAGGCGTGTGCCTCTTTTGGTGCAAGAACTTTTCAGGACAAGTTAATCCTAAAGGGCCTACTTCCTGCAAGTGGGAGTGTCGATCTGCTCCTTCTTTTTCAGAGAATCCTTCCCTGACTAAGAGAATTGAGAAACCCAAGCTATCTAAGGAAAAAGGAGAAAGACAAACCCAAAGGAAAAAAGAAAGTAGAAATATCTAGAACGCAGTCACTGTCCCTACAGAATTCTTGGGTGTGGCACTGAAAATGCCAAAGCTTTCTGATCCAGAAATTGCTGGGATCCATTCTCTGATACCTCCTCCCCATTTCTTACTAGAGTTGGTGAGTCCTAGGCTCCACTCTGCCTTCCTGCTGGAGAGGTGTTCATCCCAGCCACCATTGGTGGCATCATCTTCAAGGTCCTTTCATTCTTCAAGGAGCCTTACAGAAGTGAATGTCGACAGGATGATGCAGTGGTTTCTTCCGATACCGATTCAACTAGGAATCTTCCTGGCACCATCCCTTCTGGTAACCTGAGTATGGGTCCACCTGCCCTTCCATTGGTTTCTCCTATTCTGGTTTGGCCTTCGGATCCAAATCCCATGGAACTTGGCCTTCCCAGCACCTAAATCAGAGCCAATAATTCTCTTGACACTGACTCAGACAGCATCCCTTACTGTCTCAACTCCCATTCTGTTTGATTGGGGTAAGTTTTGTAACAAAAACCTCTATGAGACAAGATCTGGGGGTGGGAGTGGAAGTGGGATTGACTCTGTAAAGTTTTCAGATCCTTCTCTTCCCCTCAGTGCTTTAGTACTCAATAACTTTGCTCCAGTGTCTGCCTTGGAGCTAGGGCAGGTCAGAGTGGAAGATGTCCCTCCTCTCTCTTTTTCGGCTCAGAGGAGAGCTTCTCCAACTCTGATTGCATCCTTGGCATTCAAGACATTTGAAAGATTTATCTCCAGACAGCTTCAGTGACATTCTTGAATTGATGAAAGAAAGAGGGGGTTAATTCTGTGATCCACCCTTTCCTGTGGAGTGTGTTCCTCAGGGCTGCTGGGGCTTTCTCTTCTACTTCTTGGGTGGGACCACCTGCTCATGCGCCTATAGAAGTAGTTGTGCAGCAAGTGTGGAAGGAACTTAATGTGGTGGAGTCAATGTGAAAGCTGAACAATATTTTGGTTGCTCCCAGGAATAGGATACACTGGAGCAAGGTTTCCATAGTGGATGTCATGGTTGTTGTAGCAACCACAACGAAGGAACTCTCAGAGGAGAGTACGTCTGTCTATAGGGCTTCAGACAGTTTTGGGAAATGGATGTATGGTTCAGCAACTTTTGCAATTAAAGCACTAAATAACCTTGCCCATATGACATATTTTTAGAGGGACTTGATGAAGGAGCTGACCAAGTCCCTTTCAGGTAACTTGTCAACATATATCCAGAAATCAGTGGAGTCCCAGTTGTCTGTCCTACAGTCTATGTCCAACATATCCATGCGTCTGCTGTCCAGTGCAGCTGATGGTGCTACCAGGGTAGCTGGTACTGGGATCACCATCTGCATGATTCGATGCAAATATGTGACTTTGCAGAAGGCTTCAAGATGTCCTTCATTAGTGGTACGTAATGTCTCACCCACTACATGCACAGATTCATATACATCACAGTTTGCAGGAATCACATCGGTTGGTGGTTGATTTCTCCTGGGGTTACAGACATTTATTCATTCTCCCCATTACCTGCAGTAACAATGGTAACCATGGTTCACACCTTTTGTCTGACTACAAGCTGGATGTACAGTAGAGATCCCATACATCCTTTGGCTTTGCCATTCTCCAGAACATCCTTCCTAGATATCACAAGGTGTCTTGGCAGCTTGGAAATGTGTCCCAAATGTTGAATCATTCTTAAACAGACATCATCAGATACAAAAGTTATGTACTTACCATAACCCTAGATCCATGTTGTCTTGTTTTCATCCAGTTCAGCATCCACCCCTCCCCTCCATCCCCCAACCTAAATTGTCCCGCTCAACTCCTCTTGAACAATTGGACCTGAAAAGAATCCCTTGTCCTTGGACACCCTGGTGATTGTTGTTCCTCATGTTACTGCGATCCATCTTAGTTCATCCATTTTGTAATGAAGACTCTATATACTGATTATTAGATAATTTTCTGATAAACCCGATCTGAGGTATTTTGGGGGAACAGAGGGGAGTATGGGTAGTAGAGAAGTCAGAGCCCTGGATCCAAAGCTGAGGTCTTATTGGTCAAATCTGATAACCCAAAGATTGAACCAGATGAAAACAAGACAACATGGATCTAGTGTTATGGTAAGTACATAACTTTTTTTTATTCCACAGCATGAATTTCAGCTTTGTTAAAGTGTGTATGAAGTAAGTTCTTTCTCAGTCCAAAGAGACTAGAGAACAGAAGTAAGATAGTAAAAGTAGAAAATGCGAATAATAAAATGAAATGTACGTAGTCTGCATCAGACTGAGGTGCAATAAATATGTGTGTGTGTGTGTATAGATATATATATATATATATATATATATATATATATAGTTATATATGATGTATGACAAACACTGGTTGTACTGATAAACACAGCTCAGTAAGTGCTTTTGCTCCATAATGTATAACTTACTCAAACTGAAGAGGAAAAAAAAAAAAAAGCAATTAAAACGAAATCACAGTGAAGATAACCCCCCCATCATTCAAGCCCGATGTTTCAAAAGCATGATTTTTTAATTGCCAGTTAAATTCATGTTCTAAAATGTGTTAATATCACCCCCTCTTTTTAATCATTCTAAACCAAAAAAAAAATGTATTTAATGTTTATATAATGAACTGCTTTCTTTTCTCTTTTTAATGTCTCACACTTTCTGCTAGTCTCTGTTCCTCTTTCTAAGGGGCCAGATTGTCTTCCCCACATAACTCTTTCACATGGTGCAATGGACGATACATGTGTGAGAGTACATGTCTAATTCTAAATATATAGTGCATCTGTCAAATGCACCCATGACCAAATCTTGAAAACATTCACATAAGTAGAAGAATACATGAACCTACACTGTTTACAGTTACTGCAAAGTTATGTGCCGTTGTCTTTCTGAAGATCAACTGAAACTGGAAGACTACTCTTTGCAAATTAAGATTTTGAGGTTCATAGCTTTTTTTATCTACTGCGTTACTGTGTCCCTGAATTAAGTTTTCAGAATAACCCCACTTAACATCCATTTAATAATCTTCTACCTTTTCAAAATAAAAAATATATATGTCTTTTGTGGTTAATCTGCAAGGTTTCACCAACTGACTCTTCAAAATATCTTTGTATGATAGGGATGCATACGAGAAATATCTAAGTATTTATTCCCCCAATCTGCTGCGTTATAAACCTCTAAATCAAAAAAGTTGAATCTCATACTGTCATGTCATATAGTGAATTTCAAAAATATGACAAGAAATATTGAAAAATTCAAAAACAATCCAGTAATTAAATTTCTTTAGAATTTGACATTAAAATGTCAGTAAATCTTTCATGATGTATTGCGTGCTGCAGCTGAGCAGAGGTAAAAAATGTATTAAATCCAAATGCAGCCATTAATAAATTAGCAAAAACTGATGCCACCAGGGTACCCACTGCAAATCCACTGAATTGTTATGTTTATTTTTTGAAAAAAAGTATTTTCTAAAAATTATGTAAAAGCTGACTAAGTATATAGAGCCTGGAGCTTGCATTTTTGCCAAAAATTGTTTAAATAAAGTGAATTCCCTTCATGGTAGGGAATGGAAGTATATTGCAATTCAATATCGAAATATATTGAAAGTGTGCGTTGGATTAACAAAATCAAAAGCATCCTTTAAAATATGTGGGATACTGTTAACTGGTTTAAAAATAAACAATATTCATCGTGTTTCACTGTTGCAGTCATGACTGTAGGGTTCTCCCCTGCCGGCAGGCAGTCCTCGGTCGGCCAGAATCCCAAAGTCTGGGTCCGGCGTCGGCTGCTCAGCCATGCTCCCTGACGTCAGAGCGCCAGGAGTACAAAGCTGACAGCCGACGCCATGTCCTCCAGTCTTTCTTGCCGTGCGGTGATAGCAGTTCGCATTTGCCGGTCGGCTAACTCCTGACAATTTTTTCTAAACGTACTTCAGTCCGAAGACTTTCTTCTCCTACTCAAAGCTAAGTACCCCGTTGGGGAAACTTTTTTCTTGCTCCAGTCCGATGTCAGAAAAAGTTAATAATTGTATTTCATGTGGGAATCAAATACCTCATAAGGATTTTCATTCTTACTGTATTCCTTGCTTAGGCCCTGACCACGACGTAGCTAGTTGTCGGTTTTGTGCTAGATTCAATCAACGTACGATTAAACGAAGGTACGATTTTGCATTTCATTACTTCGATAGGCATTTTAATTACAAAATGTCGTCGGATTCGGTTCCGGCTACTGGAGTTCACAAACGATGCAAGGATAAAGACAGGCCTCCCAGGTCCAAATCGGACAATATTGTACAAGCAGAGCCAGCTTCAGGTACGGCCATCGGCAGTGAGGCGCTTTTGTAGCCCCTGTCGTCGGCCATTTTGGAACCGATGGCCGAAACAGACTCCCACGAGAAGCCAACTAGGCCTTTGAATATTTCTGTTGCAGGACCTTCGGACAATGCTTCTTCGGATGGGTCCGGAGCCGCTGTGCAGGTACCGGCTTCCGAAGGGGTTTTCAGGCCTACTCAGCTTCTAATAAAGGCAAAGCCAAAGACAAAGGCAAAGACTCCTTCCAAATCAAAGACTACAGCCCAGGCCTCTTCTGATCCAGCACCCAAGTCTCAGAAACAGTTACTTAAGATGGCGGAGGACTTACTTACTATGATTAGGGGTTCACATCCCCCTCCAGATAAAAGGCCAAGGCAGGAAGTGTATTATGACTCCTCTGATCAGGCTTCTGTTTCTTCAGTTTCTTCTTCTGACCAGGAATATTCTTTCCCTCCTTATGAGGATTCTGATGCTGAGGAATCCATTCCTTCAGCTTCTCCCCCTGAGGATTTTTCTTTTGGGGAAACTTTACATGAAATGAGGGAACATTTTCACTGGGAAGGACAGGAGTACTCGGAATCTAAGAAAAGACTTGGGGATTTTCTTCTTCTTCCCCAACATAGACCCCTGGCTGTCCCTCCTATTTTGGATATTGTGGATGATGCTTTTTCGGAGGCTAACTTAACTCCGGACTCTTTTCCTCCAGCTCCTGTTAAGCCTGATAGATATTATAGGGTTCCTGATTCCCACCAGTTTTTATACAAGAATCCTACTGCTGATCCTGAAACCATTTCTCAGGGTCCTAAGGGGGTTAAGGCCGCTACTGCTAAAAACCCCATTCCCACTGAGAAGGGTTCCAGATCTTTAGAAAGATGGGGCAAAAAAGTGTACACTTTTGCTACTTTATCTATTAGGGCTTTAAACTGTCAATTTCATATGCTGAAATACCAGCAATTTCTTATGTCTGTTTTGAAACAAAACCTTACTTCCATTTCTGCCTGTGCAGATAAGGAATTACATGACTTAATGCATTCCACTGAACAAGTTGGGAAGCATGGTTTACACTGTGGATTTGATGCCTTGGAGGCTTCTTGTAGGGCTGCTGCCTCTGGTACAGTCATTAGAAGGCATGCTTGGTTAAAGGAACAAAACTTGCCAGATCAAATAAAAGCTAAGTTATTGGATGCTCCTGTTGAGCATAATGTTTTGTTTGGACCTAAGGCTGAAGAGGGGATAAAGAAGATGGAGGACAAGGCAAAATCCATGCAAATGGTTAAAGATTTCTTTCAAGTACAGCCACCCAGATTTAGTAGGAATTGGCCTACAAAAAATTGGTCCTTTCCCAATTCAGACAGGCCTCAGAGGGGTAGATACAGACGCTCCCGAGGAAGGCCTCAAATGCAAGCCTCTTATAGACCAAGACAGTTGACTGCTTCCACCCCTAGGGGAGGAGAGGACAGGTCACAAGCTCATAGAAAACAGGCTCAATGACTCCCTCTGTTGGGCTGCAGGAACTTCTTGCCTGGAAGCCCCTCTCGGAGGAAAACTTTCTCTTTTTCACCTAAATTGGACTCTTATAACCCAAGACAAGTGGGTTCTGGATGTGGTTTCAAGAGGTTACAAATTCCATTTTCATACCCTACCAAGACCAAGCGGATGGCCGGATCTTCCAAAACATCAATGGTTAGAGGCCTTAAACCAGGTGGAGGCTCTCTTGGCTATGAAAGCCATAGAACTGGTTCCACTTTCAGAGATGGGACAAGGTTTTTACTCAAGGCTCTTTCTAGTCACCAGAAAGCAAAATTCATGGAGACCCATTCTGGATCTGTCAGTCTTGAACACTTTTCTCGAGATACCAAAATTCAAGATGCTTACTCTTCAGCAGCTACTTCCACTGCTGACCAAAAATGCATGGATGGTAACTTTGGATTTAAAGGAGGCATATTTACACATTCCCATCAGGCAGGAATGCAGAAAATACCTCGGGTTCAAGGCCAGAACTAGGCACTATCAATTCTCTGCACTGCCCTTTGGATTGTCTACTGCACCCAGGGTCTTCACCAAATGCCTGGCTCCAGTAGTAGCTTATTGCAGACTCAAGGGAATTCAAATTTACCCTTATCTGGACGATTGTCTAATTCAGGCAGACAGCAAGGATGTCTTACTCCAGCATCTAGAATTTGTTCAGAATCTTCTCAAGTTCCTGGGATTCACTGTAAACATAAAAAAGTCAAATTTGACACCCTCACAACAGATAACTTTTCTGGGTGCTCTTCTAAACACAACAACCCAGATGGCATTTCTGACATCCGAAAAACAATTACAGCTGGCTTCAACTTTCAAAACCTTGGCAACTTTAACTCAGCTATCTGCAATGAAATTCCTGCAGGCTTTGGGTTACATGGCCTCCTGCATCCTTCTCGTACCATATGCAAGACTACATATGAGGAAAATATAGTGGTACCAAAAAAGTGTATGGTCTCAGCATTGCCACAGTTTAGACATACAGATCACCGTCCTGCCTTGTCTTCAAAAGGAATTCCTTTGGAGGTCCAAGGCATGTACTCTAAACATAGGAAAACCCTTCAGTCTGCCTCCAGCCACTCAGATACTAACCACGGACGCTTCAGATTATGCATAGGGAGCCCATTTATTTTCAGGGCAACTGTGTCTGCAGGGCCTTTGGACAAAGGATCAGAAGCACCTGCGTATCAATTTAAAGGAAATGTTAGCCGTTCAGAAAGCTCTATTGGCCTTCAGGAATCTTCTACAACCAGGACAACTACTGATACGAACAGACAACACCACAGTTATGTGGTACATAAACAAGCAAGGGGGATCTCATTCCGATCCCCTTTGCAGACTAGCCATGAATCTATGGAACACAGCTCTAGCTTGCAAACTGGGCCTTCAAGCTCAGTTTCTACCAGGGAAGCAAAACTTTCTGGCAGAAAGTATGAGCAGAAACCTGTCGGATCCACACGAATGGATGCTGGACACCGAAATATTCAGGATGATTACAGCAGTCTGGGGATGTCCTCACATAGACCTCTTTGCATCCCATCTCAATCATCAACTACAGATTTTTTGCACCAGGACATTCCACGAACTAGCTTAGAAAGTGGATGCACTATCATTCAGTTGGGGAAACCTCTCGGGGGTATGCCTTCCCGCCTCTACTTCTTCTTCCACGGGTGTTATTAAAGATCAAACGGGACAAGCCCAAGATGGTAATTTTGCTGGCCCCAAATTGGCCTCGACAGTTTTGGTACCCAACACTGAAAAACCTTTGTCTGGAGCCCCCTTGGGTATTACCACAGACTCCGAACCTTCTGTCCCAGCACCAGGGTCAGGTTCTGCACTCCCATGTCAAAACTCTCAGCCTGGCAGCCTGGTTAATCCAGGGTCTTTGATTCATTCTCTCCTACCCAAGCAGGTTATGGATGTCATTTTAGAAGCCAGACGTCCTAGCACTAGAAAATCTTATGCAGGAAAATGGAAAAGATTTTGCTCCTGGATGCAGGCTCAGGATTCAGATCCTCTTATTCCTAACATTCCTCTGATTTTACTTTACCTGACAGACCTCTTACATAAGGGTCTCTCTTTCTCCTCCATAAAGATCCATGCTTCTGCTATTTCTGCTCATTATAATACAGACCCTCCTATCTTTTCCCATCAGCTCATGAGACAGTTTCTCAGAGGAGCTAAGAACTTAAGGCCTCCTAGATCTCCTCCCATTCCTGCTTGGGATCTCAACTATGTTTTGGAAAAACTCACCTTACCTCCTTTTGAGCCTGATGCCACTTCTGACATCAAGTTTTTATCCTGGAAGACAGCCATCCTGTTAGCTCTGACCTCTGCCAGGAGAGTTTCGGAGTTGCAAGCTCTCATGGCTGTGGAACCTTATATTATTTTTCATCAAGACAGGGTGTCTTTAAGGACTAATCCTACTTTCATGCCTAAGGTGGTTTCCAAAGTGGCTTTAAATGAAACTATTCACTTGCCAACTTTTTTCCCCAGTCCTCAAAATAAGGGGGAAAGGATCTTGCATTCCTTGGATGTACACAGACAACTATGTTTTTACCTGGACAGAACCAAGGACATCAGGAAATCAGAGCAATTGTTTGTTTCTTATGCTTCAAGTTCCCAAGGTAAAGCCATTTCAAATCAGACCATTTCTAAATGGATTGCTCATGGAATCAGATTTTGCTATTCACACCATGGAAAGCAAATCCCAGGGAGTATAAGGACTCACTCTACCAGAGCTGCTGCCACTTCAGCTGCCTTCCTCAGGGGAGTTCCTACCAAAGACATTTTGGAAGCTGCAACTTGGAGTTCAGTGCATACTTTTTCCAAGCACTACAATCTACCTCTCTACTCTAAGTCTAGGGCAGGCTTTGCTTCTGCTGTCTTGCAGGGCCTTTTAGCCGCCTCTACTTTATGACCACCTCCCTTTATTCTGCTTTGGGATTCAACCCTACAGTCATGACTGCAACAGTGAAACACGATGAACATAGTACAGTTGTGTACACTTACCATAAATGTAGATGTTCGAGTGTCTTCACTGTTGCAGTCTGCTACCCTCCCTCCTGTCCCTCTTATTTTTCTTTTGTGTGGTTCCCTTCTTCACCCTTCTTTTGAGGTGTATTTGCAAAGGGTATGGGATCTTACTCATTTTGGAACACCTGACATCTGGGGCAAGAAAAACTGGAGAACATGGCGTCGGCTGTCAGCTTTGTACTCCTGGCGCTCTGACGTCAGGGAGCATGGTTGAGCAGCCGACGCCGGACCCAGACTTTGGGATTCTGGCCGACCGAGGACTGCCTGCCGGCAGGGGAGAACCCTACAGTCATGACTGCAACAGTGAAGACACTCGAACATCTACATTTTATGGTAAGTGTACACAACTGTACTTCCTGCAGCATCAAGGGATTTGGTCTTCAAACCTTTGGCAGTGATAAGCCAAAGGGGGATCAACCAAAGACTTATGGATTTTAAGAATATCAAAAATGATGGGTAAACATGGAGTTTCAACTGTCAGAATAGGCATGTAATCTCCAGAAATACTTTCTTCTAAAAGCAAATCTTTCAAAGGGACACCAATGCTCCTGTAACATTTAGTTATGATCTGTCCTCTTTTGTACAACTTTTATCACCAGGTATATGTTGCTGCATTCTTAATTTCTAGCAGTGTGAAGCCATTTAAATCAAGGAACAAACTTTTATCAGCCAGCATAATATTTTATTTGCAATTAATTCCTTCAGTGCCCTCTTTTCAACTGTAGAATGATTATTAAAATAACTTTTTCCAGTTTTTATTTAAAAAAAAAAAATCTAATCTGATTCATACAAATTTTGAAAAATAGCATACTAAGAGGAACTTTCCCTAACTCACTGTGATGCCAAATTCCAAAGGTGCAGCACTAAGCAAATAATTTAACACCAGCAGTTCTGAGCCACATCCCAGGAACTACCAGCAGCCTCATGTTGACAGAGAAAAAGTCTTGTGGAAGAAGTCAGTCCCAGTACTCTGATTTTAAAGGTTATATGAAGCCAGTACAGTATCCATAGAGCAGGAATCCTATGATGGTAGCAATATGTATCCGTAAATACCTGTCCTTTATAGTTTTGTACAATTTGTGATCAGTTAATCTGGGTGCTGGGAAGCCTGTGAATAAGGCACCAAGGCATGAATGACAAAAGAGAGAAAGATCCACAGGAGGACTTCCTTTTGAAAATCAAGACCCCATCTTTTAAGCTCTGGCACTTCAGCTAATAAACTGTGAATCAGAATAAGAAACAACAAATTCCAAAAGTTGCTGTTACACCTATAAACTTAATGAATTTTGATCAGGTTGTCATTCCCCCGCAGCCCTCACACCCCTGCTTATTCTAAGATCTCTGTACCTCACAGTGAGGGGAGGGAAATACTATTGAGGCACATCAGTCTCTGACTAAATATATGATGTTCTTCATTGAATTACTGTTGCAGTATACGGGATGTAATCCTGACAGGACTTGGGCATCTAGACAGTTTACAAATCTCCGAGCTCTTTCCTTATGCACCATACATCCACACTTAACGGAAGAGATGTCCTTCTATTCTCATGTTGCAGTATTCATAACACTAGGGAGGTTCTGCCTGTAGCACTGGACATTCAGCCAGTATACCAAAGTCTCAGGAGCAGGGGTACATGCTACGATGTTCTTCATGTTTCACTGTTGCAGTCATCACACTTGGGTTATCCTGCCAGGGGTAGCCCTTAGTCAGCCCGAATACCAGAGGCTTAGTATTTCTGCATCAGTTCCTGTCGCTCCAGGACTGAAGTCAGGTTGTCAGTGGTATAAAAACAGGCAGCCGACACCATTACATCAGTCTTTCTTGAAGAGGAGCCTGAAGCAGAAGCAGTTCCCACAAGTGCTGGTCGGCCACTACCTGAGTTTTCATTTCTGAAACTGAAGTTGAAGTCTTACCTCGTTGAGGATCCTTTTTTCTTGCTCTAACCGATATCAGAAAAAGTTAACAATTGTCTTGCCTGTGGAAAGCAAATACCACACCAAAATTTCCATTCTTACTGCATCACCTGTTTAGGCCCAGACCACGACGTCCCTTGCTGTCAGTTTTGTGCTTTGTTCAACACCAGAACTATATGGCTTCGGTAAGCCATCCGACTACTGAAAAAACGTAAGGATAAAGACAGACCGCACAGGTCCAGAACTGCCGACGACACTTCCATTAAGCTAGTTGCCAGGTTGCCGGTACTCAGTGAGGCGCTTTCACAGCCCCTGATGCCCGCTTCCATGGATTCGCAGGCTGCTACCAAGACCCGTTCGGAGTCCGGTATGCCACAAGATTCTTCTTTGACTACGGAACCTGCAGATGTCTCTACCTTGGATGGGTCCGGAGCCGCTGTGCAGGCACCGGCTTCCAAGGAAGTTCTTTGCACTACCGATATTCAACACAAACCGACGACTTCTTTCTCATCTTCAGTTCTTTCTAAAAACTACCGAGTTTCTAAGGCCCAGGGTACAAGCTAAGCCTAAAAAGCCGACAACCCAAGCTCTAGTACCTGCTTCCATGCCTAAATCTCAAATGCTTAAAATGGCAGAAGACGTTATCATGCTGATTAAGGGAAGTCGGCCTGCCCTTGCTAAAAAAAAAAAAAAAAAAGAGACTCACTGACGGAACCCACACTGTCAAAGTAGCAGACTCCAAATCCAACTTCAGACCAGTGACAAGTGGAGTACCACAGGGTTCAGTCCTGGGTCCTCTCCTATTTGTTATCTACTTCTCTGAAGTACAGGCTAACACAGAAGGTCTTTGGCTAACGAAGTTCGCAGATGACTGCAAACTAGGAGCCATAATCGAAACTCCTAACGATGTGGACATCCTACAACAGGGCCTCACTGAGACAAATGCCTGGTGTCAAAGCCATGGCCTCAAGCTCAATGCCAAAAAGTGCATTGTCATCCCCTTTGGTAAAAACTCTGTACCCATGAACTGCAACATAGGCGGTAGTATACTTAACACTGAAAGTGTGATAAGAGACTTTGGGACACAGGTGGACAGTAGTCTCTCCTTTAATAATCACATTGCCACAGTAGTCCGGAAATCCTTCTACGTGGCACACCTCACCACAAAAGGTTTCTCATCCAGAAAAAAAGAGGTCATTGTTCCCCTCTACTCATCACTCATTAGACCCATTATAGAGTACAATGCCCCTTTTGGTATGTACCTCACAAGACATCTACAACAACTGGAAAGGCCGCAGAAATACCCCACAAAGAGGATTACCGGCCTCAAACAGATGCCCTATGCAGACCGTCTCAAACAACTCCAGCTTTACTGCGTCGCATATCGCCTACTCGGAGGTGATCACTGCCTAACATACAAAGCTATGTCAAACCCAGAGCTGTTGGACATGCTCCACTTAAAGAAATCCCAGTCCCTCCGAGCTACACCCTCTAAGGACCTAAACCTTGTCACCGCAATAAACAGAACATGCCGGAGGGATAGATTCCTGTCCCAGAGACTTCCAATACTCTGGAATAAACTACCTATCTATATCAAACAAAGCTCCTCATTAGCACTCTTCAAGAAAAATCTTGATGATTGGATGGGAAATAGGAAATTCACCCCGGGGATCACCTCTGTGGCTCTGCTCGACAGTGGCACAGGAAAATAATTTTCTTGGATGGCAAAAGCCAGGGTACCTTTTTGGCTGGACTTGTATAGGCCCCAGGGCCGATAGCCTAGTACTTGCCTATGAACCTATGAACTTTTCCCCAGCAGCTTTATCCGACCAAGAGTCCGAAGAATCTGAGGTTTCTTATTATGAAGACATGCCCTTATCTGCATATGAGGATTCAGATGCAGAGGAATCCATTCCTTCTGCCTCTTCTCCAGAGGATTTTTCTTTTGGAGAAACCTTACGTACTTTGAGAGCATTTCCATTGGGAATACCAGGATTATCCTCAGTACAAAAAGAGACTCAGGAAATTTTTAGATTTACCACAGCATAGACCCTTAGCTATTCCTCCAATACTGGATGTTGTTATGGAATCCAGTCTAACTCTTGATACTCTACCTCCTGCTCCCAGGAAACATGACAGGTATTACAGAGTCCCTGACTCACACAAATTTCTTTTCAAAAATCTCACTGCTGACCCAGAGGTCATCTCCCAAGGACCTAAAGGAATAAAAGCAACCACAGCTAAGAATCCCACCCCTTTGGACAGGGATTTCCGAGCTTTAGACAGATGGGGTAAAAAAGTATACACCTCTGAAACTCTTGCCATTAGAGCATTAAATTGTTGGTTCCACATGCTGAAATACCAACATACAATGGAATTAAACAAAAATTATCTACCTTCCCAGACTGCAGAAAATAAAGAATTACAGGAACGTATGCATTCTGCAAGCCAAGTTTCTAAGCATACCCTGCAATGTGGTTTTGACGCCCTAGAAGCATCCTACAGGGCATTGGTCACAGGTTCTGTCATTAGATGGCATGCTTGGCTTAAGGAACAGACCTTGCCAGATTATGTCAAATCAAAACTATTGGACGCACCACTGAACAAAGACGATCTGGCACCAAAGCAGAGGAAGTTTTAAAAAAGATGGAAGAAAAAGCCAAGCCTATGCAGACCGTTAAAGACTTTTCAGATTCAGTAGGCATTACCCTTCAAATCATTGGTCCTTTCCAGCCTCCTCAAGGCCGCCTCAGACTAGACCTAGGGGAAGCATACCCCCCCCCCCCCCCCAGACAGCAGTCCCAGGGAATGCAGAGGTCTAAGCAATGGAGTACCTCCACTTCTAAAACAGGGAGTGCTAAGCCACCTCCTTATGGAAAGAATTCACAATGACTTTTCCAATCCACCTCTTACCTCTGCCCACCTGCTTGTACCCCTAGGAGGAAAACTTGCCTCCCATGCAGAAAACTGGGCCTCTATCACCAACGATCATTGGGTCCTCAACACAGTGTCCCAGGGGTACACATTTTATTTCCACACACTGCCAACCCCAAAAGGGTTCCCAGATTTTCCTCCAAACCAGTGGGCAGAGGCACAAAACCAAGCTCATTCCCTGCTCTGTATGAGGGCAATTCATCCTTTTCCTGCAGACCAGATAGGCCAAGGTTTCTATTCCAGACTTTTCCTGGTACCCAGAAAAGAGGGCACATAGCGCCCAATCTTAGATCAATCCATTCTAAACACCTTCCTGGTGGTACCAAAATTCAAAATGCTCACCCTCCATAAGCTTCTTCCTATGCTGTCCAAAGATGCCTGGTTAGCCACCCTAGACCTAAAAGAGGCCTATCTGCACATCCCAGTCAGAGACTTTTGCAGGAAATATCTACATTTCAGGGCAGGATCTATGCATTATCAGTTCTCTGCACTTCCCTTTGGCTTATCCACTGCTCCCAGAGTTTTCACAAAATGCCTGGCTCCAGCCATTGCTTTTTGCAGACAAAGAAATATTAAAATTTACCCCTACTTGGATAACTGCCCAATTCAGGCAGACAGTCAGGAAGAGCTGTTGCAGCACCTGACATTTGTAAAAGACCTACTGAACTCACTGGGGTACACTATAAACAAAAAGAAATCCAAACTAGTCCCCAGTCAGAAAATTGTATTCCTGGGAGCAAGCCTGGACACAGTATCCCAGATGGCATTCCTTACTCCAGAAAAACAAGCCTATCTGACAGGCTACTTCTCTCAACTGGCCACCAGAACCCAGTTATCTGCAAGGAAAATCCTGCAAGCTCTAGGGTTCATGGCCTCCTGCATTCTATTAATTCCATATGCCAGGCTGCATATGAGCAAACTTCAGTGGTACTTAAAGAGCCTTTGTTGTCAACATTCTCAGGATCTGGAAAGTATTATACCTATGATACCTTGTCTAAGGAAAGATTTCTTTGGTGGGCAGCAGCATGCAACCACAAGGGGCTTCCCTTTTCACAACCCCATGCTGCCCAGACCCTAACCACAGATGCATCAGACTATGCCTGGGGTGCACACCTGGACAGCAGGTGCATTCAGGGCCACTGGAGCCCAATTCAAATTCATCTGCACATCAACCAAAAAGAGATGCTAGCTGTTCAGCATGATTTTCAGACCCCTACTCTCTCCAGGGCCTCTACTAATCAAAATGGACAGCACCACAGTGATGTAGTACATCAACAAGCAGGGGAGAACCCACTCTTACCCAGTCTGCAGGCTAGCCATGACCCTTTGGAACATGGCCTCAGCCATGCATATTCACCTGCTAGCACAATTCCTGCCAGGCAACCAAAACTCTCTGGCAGAAAATTTAAGCAGAAATCTCCTAGACCCACACGAGTGGCAATTAAATCACAACACCTTCAGCCTCGTAACCCAGAAATGGGGTACCCTGAAGATGGACTTTCTTTGCCTCCCACAACAACCACCAGCTCGGCAAATTCTGCACCAGGGAACCTCACAGCAAAGCCTGGAAAGTGGATGCTCTATCCTTCTAATGGGTAAACCTCTCGGTCTATGCATTTCCACCTCTACCTCTTCTTACAAGGGTATTACTCAAAATAAGGGAGGAAAGACCAAGGGCAATCCTGATTGCCCCAGACTGGCCACGCCAACACTGGTACCCACTACTACGCAGTCTGTCACCATTGCCTCCATGGCACCTCCCTCAGATTCCAACTCTCCTGACTCAGCAGGAGGGAGAGTTCTTGATCCACAATTGCAAACCCTGAACCTGGCAGCCTGGCTTATTCTTTGACCTCTCCTCCAGTGGCCAGCCTAAGCAAGCAGGTCGTGGGCATTATACGCGAAGCCAGATGATCCAGCACTAGAAAATCCTATGCTGACAAATGGAAAAGGTATTGTTCATGGATCCAGGCTAAAGGAGCTGAACCAGCACAGCCCTCCTTACCTCTCATCCTGGATTACCTAGTAGACCTACTTCACAGAGGCCTATCCTTCTCTTCCATTGAAATCCATGCCTCTGCCATCTCTGCTCATTACAGCACAGAGACACCTCTCTCTTCACACCCACTCATCAAGCAGTTCCTTAGAGGGGCTAACAACTTAATGCCACCCAGAATAGCCCCTGCCCCTGCTTGGGTCCTTAACTTTGTGCTGGAAAAGCTCACACTAACCCCCCCCCCCCTTTGAGCCTGCAGCTTCAGCAGAGTTAAAATTTCTCTCTTGGAAAACAGCCTTGCTTCTGGCCATCACTTCAGCCAGAAGAGTGTCTGAGCTACAAGCACTCATGGCTGTGGAACCCTTCATCATTTTTCATGCTGACAGGGTCTCAATCAGGACTAACCCTACTTTCATGCCTAAAGTGGTGTCTAGTGTGGCTCTCAACCACTCTATTCATTTGCCCACCTTTTTCCCTAAACCTCAAAATAAGGGGGAAAGGATCCTGCACTCTTTAGATGTGCACAGACAGCTCAGATTCTACCTGGATAGGACTAAGCCATTTAGGAAATCTGACCAGTTTACTAGTCAGTAGGGCAAGGCCATATCAAAACAAACCATTTCCAAATGGATAGCACACTGTATCTATTTATTTTATAAACACCATGGGAAACCACTCCCCACAGGGGGTCAGAACACATTCCACTAGGGCAACTTCCACCTCTGCAGCCTTTCTCAGAGGGGTCCCTACCAGGTGCATCCTGGAAGCTGCAACATGGAGATCTGTTCATACCTTCACCAAGCATTACCACCTGCCTATCTTTTCCAAATCCAGGGCAGGCTTTGCATCCGCAGACCTGCAGGGCATACTAGTCAGCCCAACTCTTCTTGACTGCCTCCACCCGTTCTTCAGCTTTGGGAATCAACCCAAGTGTGATGACTGCAACAGTGAAACATGAAGAACATAGTACAGTTGTGTATGTAGATGTTTGAGTGTATTCACTATTGCAGTCCTGGTTTCCCACCTTCCATCCCTCTTGTCTCTCTCTCTCTCTCTCTCTTTCTCTCTTCCTCACTCTTTACAGGGCTATTTGGTATTTACTTTCTACTGGTGGTGTTATTGCACCATAACCTAGCTCACTATTTGTGGGCTACTGATATTTGGGGCAAGAAAAACTGATGTTATGGTGTTGGCTGCCTGTTTTTATACCACTGACGACCTGACGTCAGTCCTGGAGCTACAGCAACTGATGCAAAAATACTAAGCCTCTGGTATTCGGGCCGTCTGAGGGCTACCCCTGGTAGGATAACCCAAGTGTGATGACTGTAACAGTCAATACACTCGAACATCTACATTTATGGTAAAGTATACACAACTGTACTTTGCTTGTCAAGGCCATAAACTGACATTTGCTGTAAAAGTGATGTCTACACGTACCCCCTTCAGAACTTCTGTGCCTCAGTGATCTACAGACTTCTGATCGCCAGCTCCGGGAATCAGTTCTTTCATTGTTTCGGCCATCTGATACATCTGATGGGTTTTTATTACCTTCTTTTGCTTTTCAAATGTGCATGTCAGCTAGGAAGGGGAAGTGTGCTTGTGGAAGACAAATTCCACATAAGGACACACACAATAAGTGCTTATTCTGCTTATGTGAAGACCACAGCAATACGTCTTGCGATATCTGCAAGTAGTTTGTACTAAAACGCTTCGCAGCTGTCTGGCTGTATTAAAGCTTTATTTAGAAAATCAGAGGCTCTGGTATCTAGCACTAGGCATGAAGAATGAGGTAGATGCCTCTGACAAGCCGCTTCGGAAGTAGGCCAAGAAAGGTAGGTCAGATGCCCATGCTGCTTTGCAGGAGTCCAGTGAGGCTGTCTAGGCAAATATTAGCCCAAGGTCTCATCGGTCACCTGTTTCACAGCTAGAGCAGGGAACCTTGGTGGAAGCCAGTTCAGCAGAAACGCAGAGTACGTCCGTTGAGATAGATCAGCCATCATCGGTCCCTGATGACAAAGGGGAACCACGGCTCGGGAGGTCGGTGGGGCCTACTCTACTCCCCTCCATCCTCTCAGGCGTCAACCTCTTAAGTCAGCACATCACTCTACTCCTCTGAAGAGGAGGAAACAGAAATTGAAACATAGGGAGCACAAATAAGCTGAACCAGCTCATGGATGGGAAGTTTTTTGCCAGAATCATTTCATGGCCTTCCAAGCCTTCCAGTCCCAGGTACCTCTTCCAGTCCCTACTCCTGCACAGGCCTTAGAGGATTCTGAAGAGGAACTCTTTTCCTCTGATGAATGTTACCTATTGCTCCCAGATAGAATCCCCCAAGGATTTCATTATCCCTGAAGAGGAGGATTCCATTAGGCCTGGGTGTCCAGGAGAGGAATTCTCCTTTGGGGATACAATTTCCCTGATGAGAGAACACTTTAAATGGTAGGCCTCAGATGTCTCTGAAACCAAAGAGATGCTTTGAATTATTGCAGATAGGCCAGCCTTCTCCATCTGCAGTCCCTCCCCTGCTCCCAGCCTTTCACAATGCTTTTCTGGCAGCATCCAAGACCTCTGACTCTCACCCCCAGCCTCAAACTGTCCAGATACATTCTGTAAGGTTCCTCAGGGTACATAGTTCCTATTTAAGAACCCCCTTGCAGACCCTGCTGTCATTGTAGTGTCAGCAGATAAGTCATCCAGACAGCAAATTTATGGATAGATTAGGGAAGAAGGTATATACTTTTTCTACACTAGCCATCAGAGTCCTAAACTATCAAACTCACATGGCTAGGTTTGTTTTGGATACCCTATCTATAGCCTCTGCACTCATTCCAGATGTACCAGTCTTTCCAGCTAAGTCACAACTCTCTGCCCTGCTCTCTATCGCATCTCAGGTGACCAGGCATTCCATAAAGTACAGTTATGATGCAGTAGAGTCATCCTCCAAATCTGCAGCTTTAGATTCTGTCCTGAGAAGATATTCTTGGGTGAGACTACAGCCCATACCTGTGTATGTCCCGACCAAATTGCTAGATGCACCTCTTGATAATAAGGCTCTTTTCGGTGCAGCTTCCACAGAGCTGTTTAAATTCCTACAGGATAACAGCAAGGAGCTGCAAAATCTTAAACATTTGCTAGTCTCTCCTATTCCTAGATATCATAGGAACTGCCCTCAAAGGACCTCCTTTGTTAGGAGGCAATCATATTATTCCAACACCCAACAGGGCAAGGGACGGAGGCAACCTAGGAGACATTCCACTCCTAAACAAACTTCTGCCTCCCCTCCAATTCCCTTTCGGAGGCAGCCTAACCAGGACAGAGCTCCTCCACTGACTCAAACCCATTACCCAACTCCACTCCCTTATCCCTCCACCTCACCCTTTCCCTACTCTCCTGGTGGAAATTAACTTTCGAGGCTTGTGTCTTTGCCATCATGTAGAAAGACTACTTTGACTGACTTGGTGGACACTTCCTCCCTTTCAGGGGATACCCCAGCCACCCACAAATCAGCTTCATCTCTTCCCCCCAATTGTAGAACTGCTTCAGGCTCAAGGCACCATAGAAAGAGTACCTCCAGAACAGACAATGAGGGATTTTACTCCAGGATGTTTTTGGTTCCAAGGAAAGATGGCCCTTGGAGGCCAATCCTGGATTTGTCTGTACTCAATCTTTTCCTCAAGGTGCCTACCTTCAAAATGCTCACCTTGCATCACCTCCTACCCCTCATTCCTTACCAAGCCTTCATGGTATCCCTGGATCTGAAAGATGCTTACCTCCATATCCCTATTTACCGCAGCTACAGGATGTTTCTATGCTTTTCAATGGGTTCCTTGCATTTTCAGTTTTCTTCATTGTCATTTGGGCTTTCCAAAGCCACCAGAGTATTCACAAAGTGTCTAGCCCCACTCATTGCCCACTGCAGAGTGCAGGGCATTCAAATATATCTATACTTAGACAACCTCTTGATACTTCACCAGGATTGCCGTACCCTCCACCACCACCTAGGCATGGTGTCCTGTCCCTGGCAAGTCTAGGGTTCACTGTGAACCAGGAAAAATCTCACCTGATGCCCACCCAACACCTGGTTTTCTTGGGATGCAACCTTAACAGCCAGAGAAGGCCACATGGCATCCCTGATACCCACGCTCCCCTTAGCAAGGCTGCATATGAGAAAATTTCATTGGGTACTGAGGAGTCTGTGGAAACATTCTCATCCCCTGGGTACTCCGCTTCCTCTCCTCACATGCTTGAAAAAAAGAGGTGCAATTGTGGATTACAGCCATATGCCCTAACCAAGGTTTATCTTTGCAGATTCCCAAACCCTCACAACAAATCTTCAGAGATGCCTCAGACCTGGGTTAGGGAGCAGTTCTGCAAACCCACAACAAAGAAAGTTCAGGGAGAGTGGTCCTCCCTCAGACAAAGGGATCATATCAACATCAAGGGAGATGAGGGCCCTTCTCGTAGCCTTGCAAACCTTCCATCTAGTCCTACTACCAGGCACCTTAAAAGTTGTCACGGACAGTATGACTATCCTATGGTATATCAGCAAGCGGGGGGGGGGGGGGGCAAGGTCCTACCCCTTCTGCAGCCTGGCAATTCAGATTTGGTCCCTGGCAGCAGAATTGCACATTCACCTGCAAGCAGTGTACATTACTTCAGCAGAGAATGTGATGGCAGACATCTCAGCAGAACCTCTGCTCCCTCCCACAAATGGATGCTTCACAAGGAGGTGTTTTTGGATGTCATTCACAAGTGGGGTATTCCTCAGGCAGATCTGTTTGTCTCCTCCCAGAACAGGCAGATGCCTCTGTTTTGCACAACGGATTCACATCCACTGGCATGGAGGGTGGACTCCTCTTTTTCTTGGGCGGGTATTATCTTTGTGCCTTTCTCCCCTTCACTCTGATTGAGTCCTTCTGAAGATTCAGAGGGACAAACCAGAAATGCTGCTGGTAACTCCCTTTTGGCTAAGACAACATTGGTTTCCCCTTCTTCATCTACTAGCCAAGGGCTTACCCCACCGATTTGACCTACTCACATAAGACAGGGGGGTCACTCGTACTCCCTCAGATGCTCAACCTCAGACTCCCTGTGTGGGTGATAGAGTTCTGATCCCCTTCAGATACCTATATTCAGAGGACGGTACTCAATGTCCTGCAGGAGGCTAGGAAGACTAGTACCAGGAGAAATTGTGGCAAAATGGAAAAGGTTCTCCAGGTGGTGTAAGAAGAAAAAACAGGACCCCTTTCATATTCCTGTACCTATGGTCCTTTCTTACTTGTGTGAGCTGCTACATTCAGGGCTGACGTACACTTCTGTGATGGTACACTTGTCAGCCATTTCCAACTGTCTCCCCTTGGTTCATAGGTTCATAGATAGGTACTAGGCTGTTGGCCCTAGGGCCTATATAAGCCTAGCCAAAAATGTTCCCTGGCTTTCGCCACCTAAGAAAGTTATTTTCCTGTGCCCCTGTCTAGCAGAGCCACGGAAGTGATCCCCGGGGTGAATTTCCCATTTCCCATTCAATTATCAAGATTTTTCTTAGAGGGCTAATGAGGAGCTCTGCTTGACATGAATGGGTAGTCTGTTCCAGAGCAATGGAAGTCTCTGGGACAGGAATTTATCCCTCCAGCATGTTCTGTTTATTGTGGTGGCAAGGTTTAGGTCCCTGGAGCATGTGGCTCGGAGGGATTGGGGTTTCTTCAAGTGTGTGGTTTAGAGGGATTGGGGTTTCTTTAAGTGTAGCATGTCCAACAGATCTGAACATGGCTTTGTATGTTAGGCAGAGGTTGCCTCTGCGTAGGCGATAAGCGACCAAGTAGAGCTGGAGTTTTTTGAGACTGTCTGTGTATGGCATCTGTTTGAGGCTGGTAATCCTCTTAGTGAGGTATTTCTGTGGCCTTTCTATTCTCTCTCTATATATATATATATATATATATATATATATATATCTATATATATAATTAATCCCAACCAATAAAAACTTCTACTCAGAGTTAAAAACAACGTCCATTAAGAAACCAAAGACCATGAACTTAAACTCATGTGGAATGCCACTGTTTAATACGCATTTGGCAAGTGTGCTTGTGGTATTCTGTGTTTTTATACCATAAAGATGTTCCCTAACCCGCTCCCTCAGCGTCTGGTTAGTTTTTCCAATATAAAAATGCTGACTGCATTCACACTATGCCATATAAACCAAATTCCTTGTGGCACAATTCGCCCTTACCTTAGACTTAAAGCATCTAGATGTGTCAGGGTGAATTAAAGTACTGTCACTCTTAATATACTGACAATAACTACAGTGATTACATGGGAACGTCCCCACAACCTCACCACACCTGTCATTTCCCTTCTCTGGATAACAGAGCATACTTTTGAAGGACTTGACGATTTTTAAAACGAAAATGTGGTGTATCACCAACCTCCTGTCTGATCTTCTAATCGGTTAATAAGAGTGGCCAGTGTCTCTTAAACACCATCTTAACCTTCTCCACGTTACTAGTGTAAAACATAGGGATGTTCACCACATCATTAATCAAAGGTCTGTTATTCCTCTCAGGATTCAATCCAACCCCAGATGAAAAATATGATACGTGAGTTTAAGTTCATGGTGGTGGAGACTATAGGTGTGAATGTCAGGTTAAGTGATTTAGAGAGTAGGACAGAGAACTATGTTGGATCCTGAAATTTAGAGCTGATAGGGGTTTTGGGTTGAATGGGGTTGTTTCAGTTAAACCTGTTTTAAAGTTAAGGGGACTTCCGAAGTAATAATTTTAGGCATTTTTAAAAATGGAGCTAGCTTGT